>NW_009700673.1:0-4188 GCF_000703405.1 Apaloderma vittatum | reverse complement strand
AGATGATCTTTCAAGGTCCCTTCCAACCCTTCCATGTTCCTTCCAAGTCCTTAAGAAGAAATATTTTCCCTTAAAAAGACATTTTAATATACATTTTCTTGGAGCAAAGGAACTTCTGCAGATAATCCTAATCCTATGAAGTAATCTTTCCAGATCAAGGAACCTCACTCAGAGAAAAAAGGCCAATTGGCTGCTTTCAGTTCATCTCTCTGGTGAGAGATGTATGTCACAGTGGCCATATATAACATTTTTATCTTCTTTTTTTGATTAGGACAACCTCTGAGGCAAATGTTGAGTGACTTTTTTAAGTATGCTCACTGTTTCGGTAGCATTGCGAAAAAGGTGAAGAAATCAGTGGGAACTTGGATATGTGTTCAGTTGCTCTACATTTGCTGTGGTGAAAAAATGAAGGTAGTTTTCAAACAAGATAAGAAAGGTATAGAACTGCTGTCCTTATCTGGCTTATTTCAGCAGAAGTAGTTAGAAATCTCTCCGGACGCTGCAGTGGAAAATTTGATGTAGTGCAGAAGCAGAAAGTGCCAAATGCAAAAATGTCATCATCCCTATTGTAGGATGCCAGCTCGGCTGATGCAGGAAGTCCAACTCTATTATTTAGCTGCATGGGGCATTTGACACACAAGCTACTTTGCCCAGCAAAAACCTGCTCAGTTACAGACTGCGCCTCTCACCAGTTCCACACAGAGAGTGTTTTCACACTGGTGGATCCATTTTGCACATGTTCGATGGCTGCAGGTACAGCAACCATCTTCAGTTGTTCAGAAACACTTCTATCAGCCAGAACTAAGGGATGGGAGGCCTATTCAGGAGGAGCAATATAAAACTTTGTAAACAGATTCTTATAAGCAACTAGTTACTAGTTACACTAGCCAAGTGTTTTACTGTCTTGCTTTGTTGTGACCTCCCTTCTCCCTGGCTTCTGAGTAATAAATTGATATATTGTGTGGAGCCTCCGACTTGTGACATCAGTAAGGGAACGGGATTTGGTGGCTGGTCAGGTACTCCTGATTGAGGAGTTCAATGTGTGGAGGATGGTAACAGAAATACTGAATGTATCAGTGTTTTCAGGTGTGTGACCTCTTGGCTGTCCTTAGCGTTTGTAACACGTTCTGGATCTCTGTCGGTGTCGTGTTCTCCACTACATTTATCCGTTGGATTTGCTGAGTCGGGGCAATCCCCATTATCAATACAGGCTGGGAGAGAGAGTTGAGAGCAGCCCTGCAGAGAAGGACTCGGGGGTGTTGGTGGAAGAAAAACTGAACATGAGCCAGCAATGTGCTCTCACAGCCCAGAAAGCCGATGGCACCCTGGGCTGCATCAAGAGAAGCGTGGGCAGCAGGTGGAGGGAGGTGACTCTGCTCCTCTGCTCTGCTCTGGTGAGATCCCACCTGCAGTTCTGTGTCCAGCTCTGGCATCCTCTGTGTAAGAAAGACGTGGACCTGTTGGAGTGCGTCCAGAGGAGGCCACAAAGATGATCAGAGGGCCGCTGGTATCCTCTGCTGTCACACGTGTGTAGTTTCAGGCCCAGATACACCATCAAGAGGGCAGAATTGAGTTTTGTGGTCTGGAGGGCATCAGTCCTTTGTCATCATGGGGCTGTTGTGTGCTCAGAGTGCTCAGACTCTCGAAGTTTTACAACTATTTACAACTTTACAACTATTGCAAGCTGGCTTCAATTAACTTTTGCTTTTCCAAAAAGAAATCTTAGAAGTGTGCCTGGAATTAAAATTTAGGCTTCTTTTATTCTGCTTGCATTGCCATAAACCGAAATCACCTCCTGCAAGAGAGAATATTATGCAGGTAAAAAGATGCTATCTTAAGGAAAGAGAAAGTTTCCAAAACAGTTGCATAGTATAAAGTGACATGGAAAGTTAAAAGCTAATTTGCCTAAGAAGTTAGCTCTGACTTACTAAATTTGCTCTGCTCAACT
Organism: Apaloderma vittatum; assembly: GCF_000703405.1. NCBI lineage: Eukaryota > Metazoa > Chordata > Aves > Trogoniformes > Trogonidae > Apaloderma > Apaloderma vittatum. Next base: position 2,240 of record NW_009700673.1, on the reverse strand, counting down.
CTTGAAACTGTCTGAAGTAGTGATTTTCACATTGGGTGTCTCAGTCGCATTCTGAGATCCTCATGCTCTGTAAGGGGATTCTGTGATTAGCTCTTATGCCTGTTTAAATGAATTTTTCTCCAGCAGCTGAATACAGTTGTAGATAAGTAGCGATTTTCATACATATAACGTGGAATGTCAAAGACTAGCATTATTGCAATAGAAGAAAATGATTACAAGTAGAAGAGACGTTCCCAACTTACATTGTACCACAGTCACTACTTATCTACAACTGTATTCAGCTGCCAAAGGAGGAAAATACAATCTTAATGGCTTTGCTTTTATATAGGTTTATATAGACTTATAACAACTTGAAGTAAAATCCATTTAGTTGTTTGATGTATGGAAATGCATTTGAAATTGGTGATTTGCTCTGTGAACAAGTGTTCAACATGAGGTGTCAGAAAAAATGAATTGACTGTGCTTGAGCGCACAGAAATTCAGACTTTCTGTGGCATCAACAGGAAATACCAATGGTTTACATTGGGCAACTTCTCACTTTTGCTATAATGCAAATAGGCATGAGTTAATTGGTTGGGGTAGAGGAAGGTCTCGATTGGAATGTAAAAAAAGAAAGGGGCAAACACGCAGAAGGAAAGTTGCAAGTAGAGCACTTTGTGCTAGAGATAAAAGTACTCTACGATATTAATTACACTGTGCCTGTAGCATCACTTTGGTCTGCATACAGTGAAGAATTTTGTAATACATAGACTTGATAGTCAGTCCGCTTATTTGCAGTTAATGCTAATTTATGACTTGAAATTATCTTACCTCCACTTTGTGACAGTTGTTGCTTGTTGGATAAAGTACGGACAAAACAAGGCAATCGTGAGATATGTGTAGTAACTGAGGTTTGTGACTTAAGATTGGAATATCTTTCCATCAGTGGATGTTTCTGGTAAATATCTTGTGCCGCAGTTTATGAGTGGACACGCTCACTGTCAGGCTGGCATAGCTGGTTGTATCCCCTCCTACAGACTCGCAGGCAGAGGCACTTAACCTCTGGCATTGCTCATGCAGAAAGGAATTCAAGGAGTGGTCGGTATTCATTTCACACTTGATGAGGCAATAAATACAGAAGCTAGCATCTAAAGCTGTAAGTTCCTCAGGAGGACTGTGGTTTATTTATATTGATGCTATTTTTTGATGTTGGACAAAGACTGCAACTCATTTCTAAAATGCAGCATCCATTTATGGTTGAAATTATTGGAGGTTTATTAGTGATAGCAGGAGATAGATTGATGCCCAAGGAATCCAGCCCTGCTCGTATGACTCATATTCCTGTGCTGGACTTCCAATCTGTCTCCAGCAGCAGCAGCAGGGACTGTGAGGTATTGAAAAAAATTAGGTTTTTGGGGGGGTTTCCATGTCTGAAAAGTGAAGTCTTTTAATGTCACTTTTAATGTAATTTTCTCAAAATTTCCAGTTAGCCCTTACCAGTCAAGGAATTAGCTACTCATTAGCTTTCCGTGCTGGAACACTTGCCAGAGGAAGGACATAGTCCAGCCCCTGGAGCCACAAGCCAGGAGGTGGGTGTCTCATGTGCACTTCAGCAAGATCACAAAGACCACCACCTGACATGGAAAATCCTCTGGTATGTCCTGGCAGCTGGCCATTCATGAAGGCCTTGAGCCAGATAGCTTAGAAACTCAGAGCCTGGGAATTTGGGGAATTAAGCTGGATGAATCTGGGCCAGAATCCCTGTTTACCTTGGTGTTCTTGTCTGTGGTTTAGCAGTATTAGTTACTGTACGTGCTAAGGCTGAAGTCTTGGTCGTTATTGCTGAAATAGATTGAAGACACTGTTATTTTCCGTGCACAGGCTTCCAGAAGTTCTGTGCTATCTGGAAACCTATAACCAAAAGACTTTAGTTGCTCTCTGGAAGGAGGTTCTGTCACTCTTAGTGATTGTGTGACTTTTGTTGGTGGGACACATAAACCCACTTACGCTTGTGTAGCCTTTCCTGTGCCACTTACCATGAACAGAAGTAGGACTGTAATTGCTTAGTGGAGCCCATGTTTGGAGTGAAATCTCCTTCATCTTTGATTAAGAACAAATTTGATGCCTTGCCTTTGCCTTCTGAGTATACTCATTGCGTACAGACAGCTTTTCTGGGAGACAAAGTGTCGTGGTTCAAGAAGACTGGGACAAAGAAACACACGGTCTCCACCTCACTCCTCCCCCCACCCCCATTTCCACAG
>NW_009700672.1:0-10582 GCF_000703405.1 Apaloderma vittatum | reverse complement strand
TTTTGCTGCCATGTGTTTGTGGGAGCCAGCTTGAGCCGTACCTCCAGCTCATCTCTACCCAAACATTTCTGTGGCTTGTCACTGGCTGTCACCTCCTCTGCTTCTTCCTGCGGCACCTCTCTCTTGTGACGATCTCCAGGAACAGAAGTCTAACATAGAAAACACGAGCTACGAAACACTTGAGTTTTCATTGATGCTGTTATGAAGAGCAAGGAATTCTGCAGAGCCAGGAAGAGGTGTGCAGGGGATGCCAGAGGGATGGGAGCTGGGTGCTGTGTGCTCCGGGTGTCTGGCTTAGGGGCATGCCTGGTGTTGCCACAAGTGTGGACCTGGTGTGGCGGCATCCCAAGCTCAGCTAATGATGTCTGTGCTGGGATCCTGCCAACAGCCCCTCCTGCTCCTGCCCCGCTGCCTAAGCCGGTGTCGGGACCTCACCTGGGCAGGCAGAGGGGCGCAGCTGCTTCCTCCACCCCTCGCCCTGGCTCAGTGCTCTGCAGTGCTGCCTTTCCCCTAGCCTCGCCAGAGCACAGGCGTCCTTTGCACAACTTGGAGCTGGCTGGCTGGCACTTGTGGCCCAGGGACAAGTAGCAATGCATAGGCAGCAAGGTGAAGGTACTGACACACTGGAAGACATGGACTTTTTGAAGCCAGTCCAGTGGAGGGCCACAACAATGACTAGAGAGCTGGAGCACCTCTCCTCAGAGGACAGGCTGAGAGAGTTGAGGTTGTTCAGCCTGGAGAAGACAAGGCCCAGGGAAGACCCTACTGTGGCTTTCTAGTACCTAAAGGGGGCTTATAAGAAAGATGGTAACATAATATTTAGTAGCATCTACTGAATTCGGACAAGGGGTATTGTTTGCAAGCTAAAAGAGGGTAGATTGAGACTAGATATAAGAAAGAAATATTTTACAGTGAAGGTGGAACACTTTGCCCAGAGATGTGGTAGATACCCCATCTCTGGTATCAAGGTGAGGTTGAGCTGGGATCTAAGCAACCTGATCTAGTTACAGATGTGTCTAGTCATTGCAGAGGGATTGGACCAGATGACCTTGAAAGGTTTACTCCATCTCAAAAATTCTATGATTCTATGATTCTATGACCACTAAGAAAACATCAGCAATCAGAAGTAAGAAATGAGAGGAGATGGACATTACTACAGACAGGGCTCAAAAGCCCTAATGACCCAGAGCTGATCACGGTGTATCTTAAAGCAGGTAGGATGAGGATTGGTTCTCCGTGTGAGGAACTCTGCTGTCAAGGTACACAACTCAATTTAAAATTAAATTAAAATTAAGAAGTTTGTCCTTGTTGCTGTGTGGCCTGTGTGTTGTTTGGGGCTTATTTTCTGAGTTAGACAAATTAAATCAGCTTGTGATGTATCCATTAATAGTTGTTATCTGTTTTCTGAAGACTATAGAAGCCGTAAATCAGGAAGACACCAGAGCGGGACATGTGGAAGTGCTCCTTTCCAGCAGATACCCTGGACAGGAGAAGTTCAAGACATGACATAAAAGAGTTAAACCCCCTACAACTTTAAAGTGTTTTGCAAGAAATTATGATGTTGAGTAGGAAGTCAAGGTAATGTCTGCAGAAAATTTATCTCAGGCCAAAGGTTTTATCAGTATAAGTGTCTCTAAAAAGATGGTCAACTTGGAGAGTCTTACAGATTTGTTTGTTGTATCTTGCACTGAGGTGGGGAAAAATGCTGAGAAGAAAGAAACCTGTAGAGTTTTGAAACATGGTATAGACGAATGTGCTCATTTAAAAATATTTTAACACTTCCGCTCTTGTGAGACCTCATCTTGAATACTGCATCCAGTTCTGGTGTTGCCACCGTAAGAGGGACATAGATCTGGTGGAACAAGTTTAGAGGAGGGCCACAAAAATGATCCAGTAGCTGGAGCACCTCTGCTACAAGGACAGGCTGCAGGAGCTGGGATTGTTCAGCTTGGACATAAGAGGTCTCCACGGGGGACCTTATAACTGCCTTCAGATGCCTGAAGGGAACCTACAGGAAGGCCGGAGAGGGACTTTTTACAAAAGTGTCCAGTGATAGGACAAGGGGGAATGGATTTAATTTCATAGAGAATAGGTTTAGATTGGGTCTTAGGACAAAATTCTTCAGTGTGAGGTCCTTCAAACTTAAGAGATTCTATGATTCTATGATTCTGAGTAGAACCTCCCTGATTGCTTTAGAAAGACTAATATTATAACTTTGAAATGGACTGGGAAGATTCAGCAAATTTGAACCCATAACATACTGAGTTCATAACCATTATTAGATCTCATCTATGTCAGAGCACAGTGACAGAAGATCAGGAGTGTGCTGCAGTCAGCTGCAGACTTTCTTTATCCTGAAGGTATTCAGGTAAATAGACTGAGCAGAGTAGCCTCCCACTGTGTCATACTCACAGAATCACACAGAATCACAGAATGTCAGGAGTTCGAAGGAACCTTGAAAGATCATCTAGTCCAACTCCCCAGCAAAGCAACATCACCTACAGTAAGTCACATAGGAACACGTACAGGAGGGTTTTGAATGTCTCCAGAGAACAGGACTCCACAACCTCCCTGGGCAGCCTGTGCCAGGGCTCTGTCACCTTCACAATAAAAAACTTTTTCCTAACGTTCCTGTTGGAACCTCCTATGCTCCAGCGTGTACCCATTGACCCTTATCCTATCATTGGACCTCACTGAAAAGAGCCTGGCTCCATCCTCCGGACACTCACCCTTCACATATTTATAAACATGAACGAAGTCACTCCTCAGCCTCTTCTTCTCCAAGCTGAAGAGACCCAGCTCCTTCAGCCTTTCCTCATCAGGGAGATGTTCCACTCCCTTCAGCATCTCTGTGGCTCTGCGCTGGACTCTCTCCAGCAGTTCCCTGTCTCTCTTGAGCTGAGGGGCCCACAACTGGACACAAGATTCCAGATGTGGCCTCACCAGGGCAGAGTAGAGGGGCAGGAGGACCTCTCTCGACCTAATAGCCACTCCCCTTCTAATACACCCCAGGATGCTATTGGCCTTCTTGGCCACGAGGGCACATTTCTGGCTCATGGGCATCCTGCTGTCCACTAGAACCTCCAGCTCCCTTTCTCCTACACTGCTCTCCAGCAGGTCAGTCCCCAACCTATACTGGCACTTGGGGTTATTCTTACCCAAGTGCAAAACTCTACACTTGCCCTTGTTGAACTTCATAAGATTTCTCCCCACCCAGCCCTCTAGCCTGTCTAAGTCTCTTTGAATGGCTGCCCAGCCTGCTGGTGTGTCAACCACTCCTCCCAGTTTTGACACTGGAAGAAATTAGAACATTAAATGGAAGAGAACAGCAAAACAATTACATGTTTTCCAAGGACAAAGAAAAACCTAGATTTCTTAAATGCTGTCTCAAATCAACAGAAAAAAAGGTTCCTCCTATAGTACATGAAGAGTTAGATCAGGTCCCTGTGAGGGGCTCTTCTCAATTAATTGCTTTTCAGCCAGGACTTGCATAGTTTCCTAAATGAACACAGTTCCTTAACTATGAAAGGAGTTACGGTAAGTACCTCTGACTGACCATATTGCCCTGTATGCTGGGGTGGTTGAGAATGATCATGAGCCAGAGACTACCGTGCAGGAGGAGGAGGTACCACCACTCCATTTCTGAAAGGATTTATCTTGTTTCTGCTGCTCTAGGGGCAAGTGGTTGGACCACAGGGTATCCAACAAGACAGAGGTTTGTTAGAAATGCCAGTCATGTTTTCAGCTCAGGAGAAATATCGTAGAAAAGAAAGGATCATTTCTTCTTCCTTGCTCTCTTAACTGATCCCAATTAAATTAGGCAAATAAATTCCTTGCTGTTTCCTCTTCCCATTCCAATTGCTGAAAGCAAGCAGTCTGTCTATACAGAGTAGTTTTGTAATACTTTACAGTTAATTGCTATGATGGACATTGTGCATTCGAACTGCAGAAGCTACCAGCCCACAGATGGTCAAGAATTCAAATTAAAGAACCCATCAGGGCAAAGGCAGCCAACTTGGTATATGTGCCAATCCCACCTTCCCCAGACTTGCAAGATTTCATAGATTTCATCTGAATAGCAATCTCCAGCATATAGCTCAGCACATTACCTCAGCACAGCAAGAAGAAACACTTCTTATCAGATCCTTGTGGCTAACACTAAAAACTAGATTTTGTAGACGCTGAGATTTTATAACAGTATCCTTATGCATTACTGAAAGAAATTATGCTTTCAATTTGATAGCTGTGACATCATTTCTTTGCAATAAAAACCCAAACCAATAACCAAGAGTTGCCATTTTAGCTGTACACGAATTCGAAGTGCTGATGCCTCAAACCGAAGTTGACCTCTGGATGAACATCCCCCCAACCAAAAATTATATAAGATTGGTGTCTGGTCCTTAGTGAAGTATGTGTGATCATTAGTGAAAGGTGTAACTTAGATAAAATACCATCATTATCTTCATCATTAATGAAGATATCATGTAATCAGAAAATATATATATCTCTCTTTCCTTTTTTACAGGCAGGTTGTCAAGGTAACAAAACGAGGTGGTTGGCCTTGTTTAAATGTGCGGTCAAAGCCAAATAGATAGAGTGACTCCCTTGGGTTTTCCCTTGAGCCCTGACCAGGCTTTAGGGGAAATCCAATAAGAAATGAAACCAGATGTTCCTGTGTTTGAAGGTATGCAAGCTTGTTCATTCAACCCTATAAAAGCTGGATTCTCTTGCAGCAACTTTGGAGACCTCACCTAGAAGTGGATGCACTGTGTAGGACTTCCCAATTGCTGGGACAGGCTCTTCATGTCCTCGCTGCAACCAGGGCTCCCCAGCAACTGCAGATCTTGATGATTTTAAAGTATTGGTGTGATGTATCTTTCTTAATCACTATTGCTAACTTTATGTAGCAATGATTAGATGTATTACCCTGCTTATTCTCTCTGATGCTCAAAACTAGAGTATATTTTTGTAGTACATTAAAATAGATAGTAAAATAAGCTTATTCTTCTGTTGATGTCTGTGTCCTTTTTGTTGACCTCGTCAATTGGCAAAACAACTACAGGGAAATGTTAGAAGCAGTTATAAACAAATTAATTTCCCATTCAAACAGTTCTAAAAGAGCCTTAACTCTTCTGAAAAAGATCTAATAGGCACTAGCATCATATTCTTAATATACTAGAATAGTTCTGAAAGCAAGAAGGTCCAACTAAAATTCAAAGTCTTAAGTCTCTTCTAGCAATTTTCTTCAAAATACTCAGCCATTTTCTGCTAATAAGAAATATTTCTGCCTTAATATTAGGAAACTTGTACCATGGATGTTGTTAGCAGAGTGAAGGGTGCTTTATTCCCATTTGGTCCCCATGTGTTGCCTGATCTAGTCAACAGGTAGCGTCCCTGGCGACAGGGAGGTCGATTAAATGATCTCTAAGGTCCCTTCCAGCCTAGGCCATTCTATCATTCTATGATTTCCCCTCTCCAGAATAATCGAGGCTCCCTTTAAGGCTACTAAAAAGATATAAATAGAAAATACACAGTTTTCACCTCAAAACTACTCTAAGAGGTTATAAGAAAACAAGAGCACTGAGCCATCCTTATGTGATATGAGAGATTGATCCTGAAGACACTGTGCAATGAGAAGATGTAAAATGTCCCTTTAGGGGATGAAGCAGTGTGGCCCTATGTGAGGACAGATACCATTCCTTCTCACAAACAAGTCACATGCCTTTTGACTTTCAGATCGTGTTCTTCATTTCTGTTATTATGCTGACCCCAGTGGGCTTTCATACAGCTTCACCAAACTGCAAAGTTCAGGCCCTAGCTTGGGAGACCACTTTATATTTAATTCTCACACTGTTACTGCCTCTGCAATTTTTCCCCTCACTTATTCTAGTTTGCAGCTATCCATCTACTCCAGTTTACTTTGTTGCCAGAGGTGCTGAAAGATGAATAATATCAACGACATGAGCACATGGAGATGAAACCACTGGAAGAAAGGCCAGTATGTGTCTCCTCTGTCCCATGAGCACAACTTGTGGCTGGGATAGCAATTGCTTTCCCTGCATCAGGAATTAGGCAAATGCCACAGTGTCACGAGCTGCCTCTCATCTCATAATGCTCTAGGCTGTGTCTGATTGGGCAAAGATGGTAAATTAGTAATGCATAGATTTAGGAGGCTGAATTATTTTATTTTTTTTAGAGACAGTGGGGCCACAACTTCTGCTTGTGTGATCTGTATTGTGAGAAGAAAACTTGCTTCATAACTGCAGTTCTAAGATAAAACCCTTTACTATGGAGAAGTGGTAATTCAGCTATATGAAGTAGTATGTAGTTGAGAATACACAGTTTATAAACACATTCGACTCTTTCATCAGGACATGAGTGTATGAGATAGTAAGAGTAGCACTCTCTAATTTCAGAGTTGTCCTAGACTTTGCCAGAAAACAGTTCGGAAAAACGTTTCTGAAGAGTTTTGTGATGCTTTTCACCATTCCAGAGAGGAGCGGAGGGCAGTAGCAGAGAAAACTTTATTGGGGTATGTTAAATACATCTTTGGATCACTACACAACTAGGAAATTAATATTATTTTGCTATTCAAATGTAGTTGTGGTAAAATGCACATACTGCCCTTGTGAGATAGCCAGTATATCCAAAACCACTGTCATGGTTTGAGGCAACTGCAACTACTCATGTTCATCTAAAATTGCTCAAAGACTGAGATTAAGGTCAGGGAGGATAATAATTTACCTTTTAAGATGCTGGGTGAAAAATTAGAATAGAGTTGGGGAGAAACTACAAATTTAATTTACCACCACCATTTACAGAGTAAGTTAGTGAGAGGAATATATAAATAAATACCACTTGACCTTAAATACACTCCTCCTCCACTCCTCCCATCTTCCTGGCTACCACCTTCCCCTCATCGGTGCAAGGCAGGGCAGTTGATGGGGAGGGGTGTGGTGCGTCTGGCCATTACTCATGGTCCACAGCACCTCCTTCTTGAGAAAGACGGCTCCTTGCAGTCTTTCCTTCATGCCACATGGTGTCCACCTCATGGGAGGCAATCTTCTTCCTCCTCATGAGTCCATCCTTTTCAGGGTCATGGATTGCTTTGGGTGTGTCCTCCATTGATGCTCAGTCTCTTCCCCCCTCAGCATGAGGTTCTCCACCTACCGCCACATCCTGCATATTCTTGCTGCTGTTAATCCCCTCAGCTCACAAGTAATGTTTTTCCTGCCATCTCACTCACCACGGGGCTTCAAGGATAGGTCCTGCCATGGCCCCCTCCTCCCTCATTTTCCTCCCAGACTACATTCTTCTGCTTTCCTCTCACCTTCCCCTCCTCCAACAAAAAAAATCACCAACACAAAGACAGGACAGATCAAGACAAGATGATACCAAAAGCGAAAGAGAAAGGGTTGCTTCTTCAATATCTTGATCACAGAAGCGCTGATTGGCCTGACCCTGACCAGAGACAGGTCTGACTTCTAACAGAGGTCTGAGGGAGGCTCTCGAAGTTTCACAAAAGTCATCCCCCACAGCTCTCCTCTCCACTTCTAAAAACTCTGCCAGACTCAAATCCATGTCAACAACTCACTGGTTCTCAAAAGCCTAAGAGTTAAGTAGTTGGATTACTGTTATCAGCAAGTTAAGTATGGAAAAGTATATATTGCCCCTTGTGAGTACTATTTTGCTGGACCAAAAGGATTTCATGGGAGATAGTGGGAGACTAAGGATTGGTGTCAAATCCCAGTGATGTTGTCCTTGTTTTAACTGCAACTTCCATTCCAGATTTCTCTAAGACTCCAAAGCTGAGGCCTGCAATGTTTTTTCAACTATAAAACGCTTCCAGAAGTAGCAATCTAGTTATGAATTCACTAAGTGTTCCTTGTCTCCAGGGTTTAGTCTTCTCTCTGCTGTGCTGTGGAAATAGGAATGATCCTTCAGAGTTTTGCTAATTCTCCAGCTACGATTTGGTGCACAGCTAACACACAGCAGTGTTGCAGTTGTTTTTTTCATGGGTCTTCCCTGCTGTTTTTGTCTAATGTCTTTAAATACCAAATTTAACACTTGACACTCCACGTTTTCCAATCAAATATGTACTTTTAAGTAATGTTAAAGATGGCTTGGTGGCCAGCACTGTTCCTGGATGGCATACGGACAAATGAAGCCACCCTAAACCAATCCATCTTCTTTACCAAGGGCTCTTTTATACAGTGGCATCCCCCTCCAGTGTGGTGCTCCAGGGTGGTACTAATCTACCAAAACAAAACTGCAATTTTTGTCCTACACACCACTCACAGATCCTCATCCATGCTAAAAGAGTTTCTGTAGTTAACATGAGCTACTAAAATGCTGGAATAAAATACCTGAGGTATGGTGTGCACATTAAATATAATTAGAGAGCTGAGCACACAATGCTATTTAAAGTCATTTAAGGTGCAGTCACCTCTGTATGTTGAGCTGATCAGTGAGTATTGTAACAATGCAGTCAAATGTCAGTATCATTTTCACGTTTTAATTGGGTTTGCAAAGTATTCACCTAATTTCTTCCAAATCAGTAATACATTAGCTTCATTTCCTCTGGTTGTATAGCAATAAAATGTACAAATATAATTCTATCAAAATGGATAAAAATTGTCATAGACTGTTTTTAAAACAGGGGAGAAGAGAGCAGTATATCAGAATTCAAAATTTTTAATTCAAACGGGGGATGAAAATCCCACCAAACCCCAGAAAAATTTGCAAATCACAGGGAAAATATGGTCTTTCATGGAGTCTGGAGAAACCAGACAGTTTTCATATAGATTGCAATCAAATCATATAAAAATATAGCCCAGTTCCTTTCTTTCTCATTAAACCACAGAACAGGGAGATTGTTATACCAAAACTGTTGAAAAAGCCTGGGGAAAGGTTGACACTGAAGCAGAACTTCCAAGAAAAAGAATCATAGAATCATAGAATGGTCAGGGTTGGAAGGGACCTTAAAAATCATCTAGTTCCAAGCCCCCTACCATGGGCAGGGACATCCCCCACTAGATCAGGTTGCCCAGAGCCCCATCCAGCCTGACCTTAAAAACTTTCGGGGATGGGGCTTCTACCACCTCCCTGGGCAACCTGTGCCAGTGTCTCACCACCCTCATGGGGAAGAACTTCTTCCTAACGTCCAATCTGAACCGATCCATCTCTAGATTTCATCCATTCCCCTTAGTCCTATCACCACCTGACATCCTAAAAAGTCCCTCACCAGCTTTCTTGTAGGCCCCCTTGAGATACTGGAAGGCCACAATAAGGCCTCCTCGGAGCCTTGTTTTCCGCAGACTAAACAACCCCAACTCTCTCAATCTTTCTTCATAGGAGAGATGCTCCAGCCCTCTCATCATCCTCGTGGCCCTTCTCTGGACATGTTCCAGCACGTCCAGATCTTTCTTGTAGCAGGTGCTCCACAACTGGACGCAGTGCTCCAGGTGGGGTCTCACAAGTGTGGAGTAGAGGGCGAGAATCACCTCCCTTGACCTGCTGGCCGCGCACCTCTTAATGCAGCCCAGGACACGATTGGCTTTCTGGCACTGACGGCTCATGTTGAGCTTCTCATCCACCAGTTCCCCCAAGTCCCGTTCTTCAGGGCCGCTCTCAAGCCAGTCACTGCCCAGCCTATATTAGTGCTTGGGATTGCCCTGACCCAGATGGAGGACCTTGCACTTGGTCTTGTTGAACTTCATGAGGTTGGCCTGGGCACCCTTTCCAGCCTACCCTCCAGCGTGTCAGCTGCCCCACACAGCTTGGTGTCATTGACAAACTTGCTGAGGGTGCACTCAGTGCCACTGTCCATGTCACTGATGAAGGTGTTGAGCAAGACTGGTCCCAGTACTGATCCTTGAGGGACTCATAGGTAAACTGAGGAAGTGTAGTCCGTATAACCAGGTATGAGGTGGGTCGCTAATTGGTTGAAGGGAAGAAGTCGGAGAGTTGTAGTCAATGGGGCAGAGTCCAGTTGGCAGCCTGTGTCTAGTGGGATCCCTCAGGGGTCAGTGTTGGGGCCGATGCTGTTCAATATATTCATCAGTGACCTGGATAAGGGATTAAAGAGCGTTTTCAGCAAGTCTGCTGATGACACAAAACTGGGAGGAGTAGTTGACACACCAGAAGGCTGTGCAGCCATTCAGGGAGACCTGGAAAGACTAGAGGGCTGGGTGGGGAGAAATCTTATGAAGTTCAACAAGGGCAAGTGCAGAGTTTTGCACTTGGGTAAGAATAACCCCAAGTGCCAGTATAGGTTGGGGACTGACCTGCTGGATAGCAGTGTAGGAGAAAGGGAGCTGGAGGTTCTAGTGGACAGCAGGATGATCATGAGGACAGGAGTTAATGGTTCTACTGAGAGATTTCCAAAGCCCTCGTTACACCAGGAAAGATGAAATGTCACTTCCTCTGTCACCTGCTCTTTCGCCCTGGTGAGGACACATCTGGAATCTTGTGTCCGATTCTGGGCCCCTCAGCTCAAGAGAGACAGAGAACTGCTTGAGAGAGTCCAGCTGAGGGGTGATCTCAGAAATCTTTATAAATACGTCAAGGGGGAGTATCAGGA
>NW_009700671.1:0-3917 GCF_000703405.1 Apaloderma vittatum | reverse complement strand
TCCTTACATGTGGAGTAGAGTAAAGAGAAGGTTTTTGCACTATTTCTTTCTTTCACACACTCATTACCCAATGGGATAAACTGAGACCACTCTTGAGCTTCACCACTTTCTTCTACCCTATCTATCCTCTTACCTCCTTCCCATGCAGATATTTTGCCTGTCAAAGCAACAGACCCACTACAGTCCTCTCCTTGCAGTCTTGGCCATTATGGCACTTCTGAAGAGACTTCAGGAACTTCCTTTAACATCCATTGGAATATCAGGTCCTTTGAGTCAGTTCCCACATGAAATTATATTTGGCGTCACTGACTGGTGACAGAGATCCCTGCTGATTACGTCAGCACTCCTGGATTATGCTCGTATAAAGTGACAGAACGTGGTGTCTTGTGCAGCGGTTTGTAGATGACCTTAGAAAATATTAGAATCCTAGAAGCGAGATCAATTTTTACTTACCCTGCTGAATCCTTCCTCTCTAATGGGATTGACATCTACTGGCAACAAGGAAGAAACAACTAAGTCTCAAAGTAACATGCAAAAAAGAATGTAAACACATCGATGCTTTGGATGAATGTTTGTTCCTCAATTTTGTGTGTAGTACATCAACCCTTACACTGCTGGCATGAGATGTATATATGAACTACTTGGGAATTTTTCATCATTTGCACGTTTCCTATCACAGAATTGACAGGTTTCCTATCACAAAATTGAAAGAGATATTGATGCATTGTTAACTGAAAGTGAAGTGGCATCTACTGTTATTTTAAAAGTCATCTTTAATGTTTATCACACAACTACAAGGCCAATTACTATGCTGTGATGCTCCAGAAGCATTTCTGGCCACAACTGCCAAAGTTCCCCCATAGTTAATAAAACCATGCTATCTAAATAAAAAGACCTATTTAATGATCTACTTGAGAAAGAGTCATAGAGAATCTGCAGTATGACTTTGCACTCTCTGGGCATTCTAAATCCCACTATTTAGGGGGAAAAACAGCTAACCCCATAGCCAGGATTCCTCCTTCACCTTTTTATTCAGCTGTATCTACCAAGTGTGACAGTCTTTGACATCTAGATATAACATATGAGTTTAAGAGATTCATATCAGTACTGGACTTTCTTACTTGCTCTGTAAAGACCTGTCTAAACTGAGATGGTTTCAAAACCTACTTGTACGTGTCTGTCTATAATCTCTGACAAGTCGGTTCTTACTGACCGTTTCTAATGTCTGAAAAAAGGGTACTAGTCTAGTTAAACTATAGCTATATGATTCAATTTTCAGTCTAATCATCTCCAAATTTTTCTCTCCCATTATCTTCATAGGGTTTTATAGTCTTGTTTTTGAAAAGGTAGGACATGGTGTTTTTCAGTCAGAAGTTCAAGATCACAACTGCTTTAGCATATCCAATTCTGTTGCTTCAGTGCTGAAATTCATTCTTATTTTTTGACCTACAAGTTACATATGCAAATGTCTTGACTAAGTTTTTGCATCAGAAATATCTTTGTTTTTTAGCAAGTCAAAAAACATTCTCGGTCCACTGTTGAAAATGTAACATGTCTTGGTGATGACCTCAAAATAAGAAAATCATTATTCTTTATCATAAATTTTCCGGATTCTTTAGATTCTAGCGAGAATTTAACAGAAGTCTCATCTGAGTCCCATGCTGTTTCTGGTCATTGTATTGTATAGTCTTTTCAGGGATGTCGTTTCCCCAGAGTTATATCAAACATGCAACAGTCATTTACCTGTTGTTAAAAACTTCTTTGTATTGTAAGGCAACTTCATAATGTAGTTAGAAATAAAATGCTGTCCTAGTTTTTATCATCAGCCAGGTGGGTTGATGGTTTATTTAGTATATAAAAGTTAAGTATTTCTTTTGACAAGGTATCTTCTTGGAATATTGAACTGCAGTAGGGAATCCTATGGATGAGGGCCCTGAGTACACTGGAGTAATTACTTTAACCAACCTGTAATCATCTTTCTCTGTAATCATCCCTTGGATTCCCTTCCAGCCCACCTGACAGATATTTAGTTGCCTGGATATGTCATCTCTGATATAGCACAGCTCTTTAGCCTTGGACCAGACTTATACAAAAACAGCTCAACTGTAAGCAAGGGCCCTCATTTGGGGCCTCCATCTACGCGCTCTCATATCTTGACTTGGGAGCTGCATTTTAACCCTTGGTCCTTGCCTGAGCTACACTGCAACTGTGTAATTAATGCCTGTTCTCCCAACTTGCTGTTCCTGGCCTTGCCTTGCCGATAGTGCTGTACCTTGGGAGGAACAGGCCTGTGTGTCAGTGTAGGCTGGGAGGTAACTGGCTAGAATGCAGCTTTGCAAAGAAGAACCTGGGGGTCCTGGTGGACAAGTTGACCAGGAATCAACAATGTACCCTTGCATCACATTAGCCTTACTTTCATTAGGAAAAGGAAGGTGGAACCAGATTTTTCTCAGCGAAATGGCTAGAGCAGTGGGAACAAAGTGAAGTACAAGAATTTCCACTTAAACATGAGGAAAGGAATTTTTACTCTGAGGGTGGTCAGGCACTGAAGCAAGTTGCCTGGAAAATTAGAGAGTCCCCATCTGGGAAATACTCAAAACCTGACTGGAAACAGCCCTGACTCTTTTCGACCCTGCTTTGAACAAAGAGGTTGGACTTGAATGATCTACACGAGAACCTTCCAAACTCAGCCATTCTGTACTTACATGGTATGGCTTCCTGTACTGACCTGCTTTGTGACTTATCTTGCAGTCACTGGATTGCTTCCTGAACTTTCCTACCGTCATCAAACCTGCTCTACTTGTCTTACTCTTGCCCTAGTTAGCAAGATGATTGCCCCATGCCTGCCCTGCTGTCACTCTCAGCTTCTGGTGAGCATCTGCTGGCCTTTGCTGCTCTCTGAGACTGAGTTTTTGCACATTCTGGAGCCATAAGCAGCAAGTTAGCTAACAGTGCTATTTGCAAACATATTTGTGGATTTGTTACACCTCATTTTTTTCCTTAAAATAAATGTCTCTAAGAAAACCAAAATAATCTGCACTAGAACTTTCTCCAAGTCTACTGTTAGATGTCTTTTTGATTGCATGGTTAGGAAAGTCTAAGTGTGTTTTCATATTTCTCTTACATCTAATGGAGTTCTCGAGTAAACCAGGACAAGCCATTGCCAGCTAAGGATCCTGGGTTTTACTGGGATATAACCTTATATCCTTATAAAAGGACAAGTCTCTGAGCCATTAGCAAGCTGATCCTCTCCTTAGCTTTGAAATTTAGTTCCTGAGCAGGAATTTCTCTGGTAGGTGAATTAGAAAGGACAGAGTGTTTCTTAGAACACATACACTTTCACCCAGGATTATGTCAGGTTTTCACTTCATCCAAGAAAATTAATCTGCCAGTGTCACTACTTCCCACTTCCTTTAGGCATGTTCTTCTTGTTTTTTATTTTTAATACAGCAGAACATTTAGAGAGGTTCTTTCATGTATTTTGTGTCTACTATAGAGCACACAAATGGAATTTTCAATGTAGAGGACTTCTCACTGGATAACTATCTTATGAAAACTTATTATGAGGTAGCTAAAAAAGGTACTTCTGATATAATTTATATCCATTTAACCAGACCTCAGATTTTACTGGTAGTATTGATTTGAAATCTCTTTGTATCTCAATTGTGATTTGCAAGGCTGCTGCAAACACATCCATTCATACTTTTACTAAGCATAATTCTCTTCCTGAACCACTGAAGAATGCTGGTGTTGTGTTTCTTTTAAGAGTTGTACCTAACAGTATTGTACTTCTACTTTAATTCAAGATAAATTTTGTCAATGCCTCAAGAGCTTCTCCCATGTTAGACTTCATGGAACGTGTTGCATTTTTGCTCTATGTCAGTATTTAAGACAGTAATACAATTCTTGAAATATAA
>NW_009700670.1:0-11032 GCF_000703405.1 Apaloderma vittatum | reverse complement strand
TTATTATTAAATTTTATTTAATTATTATCATTATTGCCATTAATTACTACTACCACTACTTATAATAATAATAAATGGAAAGGAATATAACAGAAAGAGAGACAAATAAAACCCAAGAAAAGATAAATGATGTACAATGCATTTGCTCACCATCCACTGACCAATGCCCCAGCAGAGATCCACCCACTTCCAGCCAGCTCCCCTCAGTTTATATGCTAGACATGACATTCTATGGTATGGAATATCCCTTTGGCTAGTTTGGATCAACTGTCCTGGCCATGCTCCCTCCCAGTGTCTTGTGCACCTGCACAATTGCAAAACGTGAGAAACAGAAGTCCTAGACTTAGTGTAAGCACTGCTCAGCAACAATGAAAATATCTGTCTATTATCAACATTATTCTCACACTAGATCAAAACCACAGCACTCTACCAGCTACTTGGAAGAAAATTAACTCTCTCCCAGCCAAAACTATGGCATAGCTAATAAGCCTGATCCTTTTTCCCTGCTCCATCCAGATGACCTACATGGTTAGTCAATTACACAACAATGTTAGCTCCTCCCTTGCAGCTTGGTTCACTCTTTGAGTGTTCCTTTATTGTTACTATATCAGACATGGAAAATTGTTCTACAATTCAGTTCAGATTTTCTGCAAAGCTTGCACAAAAAAAAAAGGCTTACTACCTTGAGGAAGGAAAGCATTTATCATGTAAATTTATTAACATCTTTGCAAAGGAAGATTTTTTTACCCTTTATGAAACAAAGTTTTTGCTGAGACCGATAAAAATGCTCAGAGTAAATTGTGCTCCCTCTGTGCTTAACACCTGATTTCGTCTGCTGACCTGCAAGAGATGGCATCTCCTATGTTGTCTTGCAAGAACTGCAAGGCTCAGCCAAAACAGAGCTCAGTTGTTTTGACAATGAACATCTGGCAAGGTGCTTATTTGTTCTATTGATCTTTCAAATAAAATTAAAAGATCACAAAGCCCATTAAAATTTATTTTCAAACTACCAGTGACTGCAGCATCTTTAATAGTTTATTCACTGTATCATGCCATAGTATGTAACTTTAGAACTTGTTATAAGAAAGGAAAGACACTGCTTTACTCATTTGAAATATCATTTGACATAATTGTCCTTTGAAATTTGCCAGATTTATATGACAATCAATAATAGGGAATGGAGTTCTGACACTAGGGTTGAAATACATGCTCCTTTCAATCAGCTAGATTTGTAGAAACTTCCTTTTCCTTTTCCTTTTCCTTTTCCTTTTCCTTTTCCTTTTCCTTTTCCTTTTCCTTTTCCTTTTCCTTTTCCTTTTCCTTTTCCTTTTCCTTTTCCTTTTCCTTTTTTCTTCTATTTTTTTTCCTTTTTATTTTCCCTTTTTTGGGGGGGGGTATAAGTTCTTCCTTGTAACAAATTACTCCTGAATTTAATTGTCTTCAGGGAAAAATAAGTGAAACTATTACAGAGAACTGTCTTTCATCTTTCAGGAAGTTAATTTAATAAAGGTTTCAGTGAGATAAGAGGAAGGAAAATGGGAAAATTACTCCTCTTTGGAGGTAGGTTAATCCTGAAAAATTAATTTAGAGGGAGAGAATATGAACTATAATGTAATTAGTGTGATAGTAATGTGGTTCATGCCAAGTATCATGAAGAAAATTAGAGGTGTTATACAAAAGGAACACATACTACCTTCTCTTCTCTAATGAACCAGAACAAAGATGATTTGAAACTACTGTTTGATCTTGTTGCATCATGGGGTTGTCCTTTTGTAGATGCTGAGATCCAAGTTCAGTTTCCTGACCATCAGAGCACTATTTGTTCAAAGATCTGTACCGATCTCATGTACATCAACCATAATATCTGGAATTTCATCATGAATTTTACTTCTTATCTGCTCTTGTTTAGAACAGACTTTGTCCCCTGCTTTCCTGGGAGGCCTACTTTTATTTTTCTAGCTACATCCAACCACCCTCAACTTGGCAGGAAATGTATCTCTATTAGTTTAGTTGAAACAGTGCAATACCATTTTTGCCATTGTGAAAGTTACCTACCTTTAGAGTTATTTCATAAGAATTAAGACGTCTTGTAGTTTTTCTCAAGTCTTTTTCTTCTTGTTTTTATTTTTCCTTTCCTTTGGGAATAAAATAAAATAAAACTGATTGCTATGATTGAGAAAAACGTCTATTCATAAGTTTGTTACATTTGGTTTTAGTTTTGAGTAATCTGCAGTTGCTTTCATTAAGGCATGGTAGTAAAGACTAATTATTATCTAACATTTAAGTACAAGATTCAAAAGCTGTCTGTATTTTACTGGAGCTTGATTAATCTCAGTTTCATGGTTTGTATATCTACTTTGAGGAATATATTATTGCTGCTCAAACCAAGAAAATTCAAATTGTTTTTTAATTCTTCTCTTCTTTACGCTGAGTTGAAAATTAGTTGTCTTAAAACGCATGAACAATTCATGACTGCGTAACTAGTACCACTACATTACATGATACATAACAGTAAAAATGTGAAATCAGGAAAGACCATTTAAGGAGAACCTGTGTGTATTTTAGACCAGATCAGTAACAGTGAATGAAGAAAACGCATTGGAAAAGGCAACAGATTAAGTACGTGTATATGTGTATATGGATATGGTAAAAGATTTTATACATAGTTCTTTTTCAGGGTTAAATTTATTATTAAAGCATGTATTAGATTTCTTTCTGTTTGTATGAAAATTACTTCCAGTTTATTCCCGAGATTATTTGTCATGTATTACTGGTGAAATAGACAGATTTTATACAAACCAAGATACACAGAATAAAACCCTGTTACTTTCTTCATTTAGCCAGACTCCCTCAATCATACATTTTTAGATGGCAGTTTCTATTAAGCAAAATTGCTATAGAAAATATCTTTCAGCCTGTCAGTTTTCCAAGCAGTTAGCAATGGTTTGCTTTATCACGCAAGTGTATTTTATAAATCATTTAGATACTTGATGACAACAAGGCATTCTGAAGGTTTCAGTTGGCAAATACAATGTCATTGTTACTATATGTCTGCTAATGCTGTCAGGCAACACTCACTGATGTACAAAGGAAATCTCAACAAAATTAGTGGGGAGTTTGGCTTAAATTTCAACAGTATAAAAAAATGCCAAGTGGTTACAGCAAATTTATTAATTTAATTTTATAATTTTTTAAAAAAATCCAGTTTAAATGACAGAAATAAAAATTTAGTTCTGCCTGTAAAGATAAAGGTTTTTAATACTGTTTAGATTCTAACAGACTAACTTTCTTATCACACAGCAAAATATAACAACTAAGTGACAGTAATTACTTTTGTGAAATTTTAAATTCCTCAAATAGTTAAGAAATTAAAAAGAGAAATTTATCAGGAATGAAAATTAGAAAATATATCAAATGCTTACAGATTTAATCATTATCCTTTTCTCTCACATAATAGTAAGACCCTTTTACAGAAGTTTTGCCATATCCCTTAAGGGGAAACTGAGGCACATATGAGTGAATTAATTAGCTTTGCAGCTGTCATGCCAGAAGCATGTAATGGCCATACAAGCAGAACCTTCTGCTCCTTCTCAACATCAATATCTATTCCAACAGGCTTTTTTTGCCTTTTTAAAGGTAACTTCGTAAGAAAAATGAAACAGTGAGGCAGAGTAGTGTACTGGAAAAGGAAATCCTTCTATTATGTTTCATACTCATATTCATTAAAAAGTCTGGCAAGTGTCCAGGCATATACTAGAGACATTCTTCATAGGGTTCAGTCATTGAATACTTTGCTCTAGTGATCAGTTGCACATTACCTGGAAGTAAGCTGGGGAATAAAAAAATCCAGTTTAGATAGCCAGCAGATTATATTAATGGATTTCATAGATAATTAAACAGACTGGACTTAAGCTTGTTGAAAAACATAAATTGTCAATGAAGGATGAGGAGACAGGTGTAAGACCTTGTAGTTCCAAAGGATGGAACTTTTCTTAACTTCACATAAAAATTTACACTACACTTAATACATAGCTACAAAAGAAGAAACTGTTAAGATTTATATTAAAGATTTTGCACTGGATCACCATAATACACTGCCTCATAAAATCTGCAACTAAAGGAAATGTCAGATAAGCAGGCAGCTCTTGCTCATTTAGATTAGATGTTCTGACCTCACGTTACCTTGATCTAAACTATTATTACAGCAGTCTCTGAAATACCTTGTGTATTAGGCAAAACTCAGAAAGAAGTATGGCACTGATTATTTTTAGACTCAGCTATTTTGTAGTGTTTAGTATTGTTATTCCTAGATATAGATAGATAAGCTAGCATGACCTTCTCTATGTGGGATCTTACCTGAACAGAAAAATATAATCTGTTCTTAACACACTACTTCAAGGTAAAAATAAGTAATTTTAGCTGTTATAACAGCATAACTGCAATGATAATAATAATACCAAGCTTCATTCCACTGAAAAATATTTTTAAAAATTTCCTCAGACAAAATTCCTACATAACAAAACTTGTTTAAGTATGAAAAAGAGAAGAAACTGGATGACTAAATTTGTCCTGAACAGTTGGATCTGTGTTAAGCTTGTCAGCCTCTTTTATTTATGCATGTGTATCTACATATATACATATTTATAGTTTGTTCATATTGCCTCCTTATGAAATATTTAACCATGTGTTATATATTCAATGTACCTCATATCTCACAGTACATGAATTGAAGTCAGCGGAGAATTCAAGGAAAATACTATTTAAGCCATATTCTGGTGATACAAATGTAGCAGTTTAGGAATTTAAACTGCTGCTGGATCTGAAAATATATGCTAGAGGTAAAGGATTGCTGCTGAATCTGAAAATATATGCTAGAGGTAAAGGATTCATTTTCTACAACAGGTAGTTTCTGATTATTAAATTCAACAAACAATTTTATTGAGAGGCTCAATGACCTCCCTCAATTATTTCCTGAACACCTAGACAGGTTTTTTTTTCTGGTTTTCTATTTTTTTTTTTTAATTTTGTGTAGGTCCTAAGATCCTTGCAAGCTAAATAGTGGGAGCAATTAGCCTCTTTCTGGAGAAGAAACAGGAGAACCCACTAGACCAGGTCCTGAACCACTTGGCTGGGGCTGTTCAAGAGCAAACCTAAATTGTCTGGGATTGTCTGAATCTGATGTAATGAGTTTTCTGCAGGTAGCTGTGCTCTTTTTTCTGCTGTAGTTTAACTTCATTAGTATCAGCAAAGTTTTGCCATCTTACCCTCTGATACTCTGTCTCATTTTTGAAAATAAGCTGATGCAACTAAAAGCTATAACTTCTTAATAAATAAATAAATAAATAGACAAATGTTGTAGTGCTCAAACATTTCTTAACTGGAAAACAGTTATGCACTTTCACAAACAACAAAATAATATTTAGAGTAATATAAAGTTTACTGTACAGTTTTCGTCATTGTCTTCCTGTGAGATTGTACTGTAAATACTCTCACTGAATCATGCTATACATTAAAAGTCAACTACAATAAGTTCTAAATAATGGAAGTAACATGTATAATGGAAGTAACATGTATAATGGAAACAAAGAATGAAATCTTGAACTCCTGAAGAATAATGATGGTTCTGCCACTAGCTTCAAAAGAATTAGTATTTCAATCAAAGATTTTCTTTTGCACCATTTAGGGACTATCTGATTTGGTGGAAACTACTCCGTATGCAAGGTTCTTGATAAATGTGTTTAAGCAGAAATTGACTTTGAAATGGGGCTACAACTGCATTTGGTGCAAGTATGTACACATTCAGACAAGAACTTTCCTTCAGAATTTTAGGGTTTTACTAGAGACACTCAGTTTACATTTTTTATAATATGTATAAGATTCTGTCAAAAGCTATATATATGTCTTTGTTTAAAGAATTAAAAAATGATTTTCCAGTTTAAACTACTAAGGATAAAATATCAGTCAGGCAGCTAGTAGGACAAGGTCTTTCTCAATAATTCTGGAGGAAAATGTGTGAGACACAGCACATACTCTGAAAGGGAAAACAAGGATGAACTCATTTTAATGATCTGCCCTCAAAACAACAAAAAGAAGTTTGCAAAGTTAGCTGCATTTTGAAAAAGAGGAGGAAAAATACTCTCTGCACAGTAGGAAGTTCCTCTGCCTTTCATATTTTTAATTCCAGGCAGCATGCTGTCTGCTCCAAAGAGCAAGAAAACAAATGCCAAGCTTTAATCAGAATTATATTGGCTGTGTAGGGACTTTCAGATCATTTGCCCATTCCTAACAATGTCATGCAGATTCCCTTCAGAATATCAATGCAGAGGCCTTTGCCCTTGCTGTGAAGAAAAGGTTGCGAAATACTGAAGATGAGCAGTAGGTCTGTCTGAGGTTAACATTCCTTTTTGTGATGGAGGGGAGGAGAAAAGGGTAAAAGTTTCACTCTGATTTAATTCCTTAATGAAACTAAGAATTAGAATCCCTGCAGCGTAGCTCTAACCTTTTCTCTAGTGTCAAGCAAATTTTTTTTACTTCAGATGCATCTTGGATAATGCTGTAGGCTTATGGCTATCTAAGAGTTGGCTTAAAGGCCATTAGTAAGGAATTTGACAGACCTTACACAGATATCTTGAACAAAAATCTTTGCTCCTGAAAGTGCAGAACTGCTTTTCAAATGTTTGATCATTACAACATTTATTTATTTCTTCAGAGAAAATTATAGGCTTTGCCTGCATCAGTTCTTTTTTAAAAAGGGGGCAGAATAGCAGTGGGCAAAATGTCAAAGCTTCACTGATATCAATGAAGGTAAACTGATTTACATCAGCTTAGCAACCTGCTCAAAACAGTATTTGTAACGCTAATTTTTTTCAGGTAAAGCACTGAAACAGATTATGTGTATTTTTAAACAGAAAAAGATATTTCAATGCTTGCTATTTCTTTTCAAATGAGTGATCAATCTATTAATCATGTTTAAATTTCTTTAATACTAGAGAATGTCTTGCTTTTAGCCACCCATGAACTTTACCACAAAATGAAAATCTGTACTTACGTTTACAATGATGTATTTGGTACAAAAACCTCCAGTCTTCCTTTTTTTTTTTTGAGGAATAAGGCTGTACTCTTTTAGGGATTTTTGATAAAGAAATCTGCTATTGTTCTTATGAAAGAATATCCAAGTTTCTTAATGAGTTTCTTTAATCTATATTTTTGAGAACTAACCTTGCACAGCAAAATAATTTTGATTGTTTAAAATACCATGGTACTCCTTCATGTATAATGCCACACAGGCCCATCTTGTAGCTACGTGATTTACACAGTCAGAGAGTCACAGAGTGTTAAGGGTTGGAAGGGACCTCAAGAGATCACCCAGTCCAGCCCCCCTGCCAGAGCAAGATCACCTACAGTAGGTGACACAGGAACATGTCCAGGCAGCTTTTGAATGTCTTCAAAGAAGGAGACTCTACAACCTCCCTGGGCAGCCTGTTCCAGTGCTCTCACAGTGAAAAAGTTTTTCCTAATATATGTGTTCCAGCTTCTACCCATTGCCCCTTGTCCTGCCCTTGGACGTCGCTGAAAAGAGCCTGACTCCGTCCTCCTGACACTTCCCCTTGACGTATTTATAAACATTTATGAGATAACCCCTATGGTTCCGTATTAGAAAGCTGATTTACATATTTACAAATAAATATTGGCCAGAAGACAACACTGGACGAATGCTTAGGCTAAAGTCTCCTTCTTCTGGTAAATGTTACTGTTTCTACTGTATTTCCTTGGATCAGCAAAATGACTTACTGCTTCAAACTTGTAACAGGTTGACAAGTTGCCATTTCACAGGACATTACTAAAATTGATAATGACTGGGATTAAATTTTTGAGTACATGGTGATGTGTTAGGATTTTGTATTTTCATCTAGGAATGTTAGGGAAGAGCTTCAAATCAAGTTTATTACTTCTTCCTATTTCTTCTATTCTCTTGGTGTATGCTAATAACCAGTTATCCTAGATCTTTGTTAAGGTGAAGACAATCTACACATCTAGCCAAACTATTTATGCCTAATAATCTGTTTCTTCATTACATGAGGCATCTAAGCATACATTCAAGATTTCACTGGCTTTTTCTTCCCATTTATTATACTGTATTACGTATTAACACTCCACTTTAGGATCCTGCCTACGTTGCTTGATCAACAATGAGGACCTGAGATGCTATGGCAGAAAAAGGCATATAAACACCTCAAGAACCACCAACTCATAATGAAGTAAAAACACAAGAGAGAGAAAGGTGTACCAGTGTGAGACACAGTGAGACTCTTCATCTCTTCCCAGGTCAGTGTAACACAGGCCAGGGGTTGAAAGCTAGTGCTGTGTTATTTGCTGAATGGCTGTTTGTTAGAAGATACTTTCACAGTTGTGCTGTAGTTTTTCTTTCTTATAGTTCGACTTCTACTTCTCTTCTGAGTTGTCCTGCATTTATATGTCCCTACCAGTTTCTTTATCACCTCCTAAAATAATAGGAGGCTAGTATGCACCATCTATCTGTGTCAACTTAACCAACTTCTAGGTACCAGTTTCTTATTTTTTCTGTGCATAGGACATCCAGAGGAAAAAAGTCCATCTGCAGACAGAAACATTCCAAAACTCCATTTTTATAACTAGATCTACAAAGTAATTTGAATGAGCAAGTAATGTAGACAGATATGTGTGAGGGATGTCTCAAAAGATATGAAAGCTACAAAAGTCCTTAAAGACTGCAGAAAACCGATCTACAACTCCAATGTGAATTTTAATATTTAAGAGAGTTATATTTCAGAGGCATTTTAGGTACTGCTCTTAATTTTCAGAAGAAAAAAGACTGAAAATCAAAGTAAATTTCCTTTTCAATTTTTAAAGAGTAAACATGGGTAAAATACATGCTGCCCTTGTGGAAATATGTATGTGGACTCTTTGTGCAAAATATTGGGATATGAAATACTTAAATATTAGTAACAGAGAAAAAAAAATGGTACTCCACTTTTAGAAAAGGTATCAGTTCCTTCATTCATCCTCCATCATTCATCCAACATCTAATTTTTCACTTTTCCTCTGAATCACAATTTATACACAGCTGTGTTTCTCAAACAACTATTTAAGCTTTCATAATTTATGAAAAAAATTAAATCTTTCAGAATGTAACAGTATTATTTTATCAAGCAACACATAATCACCTTTTCTGAGCTATTCAGGAGGTATGAAGTATGCGATTTATACTTATTCTACGTTCTGTTCTTAGCATGCAATATTAGGATTTTCTCTAATGCATGCTATGTGGCACAGAAATATCTTACCTAGCATGGACCAAACGGTCTTGGGAAACGGAAAGCCATGTTGGAGGAAGGATTTTGTGTGAACTAATTAGATTTAGCTATGCTGTACTGAGATAGTGTTTTCCTAGAAATATTTACCTCAGATGCCATTGCACCAGAAAGACTTCATCATATATCCATTGAAAATAAAAGAGGCAAGGCTCATTGTCATGACAATCATATCTGAGCGATTCTGAAGGGGAATTGGGAGTTTAAACGAGAACTTACGTGCCTAAATATCTTTGTTCACTTGGACTTTGGCCTCCTAAATTAGTTTTCTAATTACAGTTACACTGAGGATACTTGGCATGGGACATAAACAGATTAAGTACTATGTTTGTCAGAGGTCTCCCAAACATACCTCTGACTGATCATGTGAGAAACTACAGGAGTTGTAAGAATATCAGACAGTGTGCCATGATGGAATAAATAGGTTGCTGGTAATAAATTCTCAAATATCACCTGCATGGGTGTTCTTCACACACATTTTCCACTGTCCCCACCGCCTTTGTTTTTTCTTATCAGATGCAGAAAAATGAAGGTTGTTAATAACTGCCCCTCCCAAATTGCTTATGATTAGTTAGATTTTATTGTTTTACAATATTATTTCGCAGATCAATGAGAGACTGAGATTTGCGTAGTTTCTTTTTCCTTATCTAACTTCTTTGGATGTTGTTGCATTTCAGAAATTGTCTTACCAATGGGTTGCATGCAGCTGGTCTGGTAAGCAGTGATAACTTAACCTGAAAGCCTAGTCATCAAGGATTTTTTTCAACTTTGTTCACTGTAATCACAGGAGTCTCATCTCTTACAAGTCTGCTGCAGATGTGTGATTATTGCTGGATCTATTAACGTTCTCCATCACAAGTCCATCCAGCGTTTCCTTGGCTTTAACAGGTCTCTGCTATCCAGAAAAGACTTCCCTGTGATTCTGTGAAAACCTCAAAGACTGAGAAGATTTACTGTGTGGGCCACCAAAGATGCCTCCTGGACCTGGAACTACACAGAATTTGTATTAAAGACTATGGTATGGAATAAAAAATTTTCTTATGTAATAGGAGAGCATCCAAGCACTTGGGAAGGATAAGCTTTGAATTAAAAGTAGATTTTATAAATGCAGATACAGTTGCTAATTAATATAATGAAATTAAATGAGAATAAGTACAACACAGACTGGCCTCCTGTCCCCAGAAAATACCAAATGTAAAATGGGGAGAGGAATTCTTCTAGGATGGAGGAATAACTAATCTGTGAGTTCTAGCTGTTCACATATAGTATTGAGCCAAAAGATGTAGTTGCAGAGATGGCAAACATCATCTGGTACCAAACATCTGATATGCAACTAAAAGTCTCTTCTGCATGCTAGTGAGATATATATAGCAGTTACATATCATTATCTTCCTTTCACGGATGGAGAAATCAAGGTAAAGCATGCAAGACAGCAAAATCTGATGTTCCATAACTCAGAATTTAGTTGTCTTACTTCCTTGTATGTACAAGAGTGAATCACTGCTTAACAATGCGATTCAAGGGACTTTTTGCCAAAACTGTAGATTTAACTACAAATTCTCTTAACCATAGGGATGGTTAAAAGATATGAAGATAATTAGCTATAAGTACTGGTCTCATTAAGCCTCTGTGGAATCATGGAATGGCCTAATCTGGAAGGAACCTTAGAGATCATCTAGTCC
>NW_009700669.1:0-13990 GCF_000703405.1 Apaloderma vittatum | reverse complement strand
AGAAGGGCAAGGAAGCTGGTAAAGGCTTTTGAGCACAAATCTTAGGTGGAGCAGCTGAGGGGGCTGAGGGTGTTTAGCTCAGAGAAAAGGAGGCCGAGAAGAGACCTTACAACTCTCTGCAACTACCTGGAAGGGACAGGGGGGAGAAAATTCAACAAAAGGCTTAAAGATTGAGATTAAGGGCAGGGAAAGTGCACTCATCACTTGTGGTCACAGGCAGTAATTGGAGTAGACCTGAGGAGAAAACACCAATTTAATTTAGACAACAGAGCCACTACCACTTTGCCAATCACTTAGGTCAGAGTAGCATAGTGAGAGAGTAAATACAACAGGATCTTAAGTACACCTTCCTCACACCCCTCCCTTCTTACCGACTACCTCCTCCCCACCAGCAGCACAGGGGCAGCAGGGGATGGGGCTGTGGTCTGTCCATGCTGCTCCTTCCTCCTCAGGTAAGGACTCCTCATAATCTTCCCCTGATGCAACATGGTGCCCCTCTCATAGGAGAGAGTCATCCTCAAAATTCTCCAGTGTGAGACCTTCCTGCATGGTCACGGTTCTTCTCAAAACTGCTCCAGCATGGGTCCGTCCCATGGGCTGCAGCCCTCTCAGTGTTGAACTGCTCTGGTGTGGGCTTCCCTTGGTACAGTTCGGGCATGGTGCTCTGCTCCAGTGTAGGGTCCCCAGTGTGCTGCTGCATCTTGGGACATTTTGTCAGTCTTTATCAGCTTGGTCTGCAGGGCCTCATCCTGCCACCTCACAACAGGCCTCAGCAAAATCTCTGCTCCAGTGCCACCCTTCCCCATCTTCCACATCATGGAAGAATGGTTGCTCTCTTCACCTTCCTCTCCTCTCCAAGACAAAGAACACCCCAACACAAAAGACAGGACAAAGAGGCTGGCCTAACGGGTTGCCCCTCTTAAATATATTGATCACGTGCTGTGATTGGCCTGGCCTTCATTGGTCTGACTTTTACCTGTGTTGGGAAAGGCTCTGGAAGTTTCACAAGGACCAACCCTGTAGCACCCCTGCTGGTAAAAACCCCACTAAACACAAACCCATCACGAGGATGATAAGATTCCTCTGGGCTGAAGGGTAAGCTGAATGGCCTCTCTCTACAGGGGGCTGGTTGTTGCTGTGTCTGGGTATAGTAAGTGCTTTCTGTGGCTGAAGAAAATCTGAAAATCATTGCAGTTTACTGTACTGATCTGAAAACAACCAATAAAACAAAAATTCTTCCACCTAATTTGGCACTGAGCTGGACGGCATCGCAACACCAGGCCTGAATGAAGCCTTGGGCTTCTCTCCACTGCAGTCAGAGCACTGCAGCCAGCCTACCATCTGAGAAGAAGACTAAAGTTTTAGCCTTCAGAGAGTGTCTCTCTTCCACAGAGAGTCCTGTTAAAGAGAAAGCACTCCACCTCAAGAATTCTGCAGGATTAGGCAAGCACACTGGGTTGCTCAGCATCTTTTAGAGCTGAGGTCGTTTAGGAGGTGAAGCCCCTAATCTGTGGTAGATGAGAGATGAGAATAAGAAAGCGAGAAAGAGAGCATTTCATTTGAATTTCCAGAATAGGTCACCCAAGAATCTCAGACTCAAGTCCGACGTGCTGTTCTGCTTGCTGTCAGGCTGGGTGAACAGGTTGTTGCTCTTGTCCAATCCTGCCAGAAGCTGTCACTCCATTCAAACTGCCATCTTTCTGCCTATGTGCAGCACTGTGCAGTGTTCTGTGATGGAGTTAGGAAGCCTACTACTACTGCAAATTCATTAGCCAAACTGGGTTGTTTTAACAGAACCAAGTAGGGGTGCAAAAGCACACCAGTGAATGCTGAAAAGTGACCCAAACCTTGCTGTATTTGTAATATTTAGGGAGCAAACAGCAATGCCATTAAAATGAAAAAAAAATAGGTAATGTGTTATCTTATTTGAATTGTAGCATCTGACTTGCAACTGAAATCCTTCAAATTAATCAAAGAGATTTGAAAGAAAAAGTTAAGTACCTAGCCTTTTAACATTACAGCAGAGTACTCTTTGTGTTGTATTAAGAGCATCTAATTGCAGTCAAAGACTACACAGGCTTCATCGGTTTACACTTTGTTTTTCAAAGCGTTCTGGAGAGACAGAGAATGAGTCAGAGAAGAGCACAAGACATGCTGATTGATCTTCAAATCAGTACTTTTTAATGTTCACTGGAGAGAGGAGAGTTTGAAGGCAAATACTGCATAGTAATAGCTTCTGTCTTGGTTTCTTCTTCTAGAGAATTACCAGATCTGACTCAGAGCAACATCAATAAAAGTAAAGGCAGTCCTGTAAACTGAAACAAAAAAGAAGCTGTTTAAATTATCTTCTGTTGGGAAACACAATTTCGAAAAAGAACACAATAATCTTACATCTTCAAGGGAAACAGAAAGATGGGGCAATTCCAGGCTCCAACAAGAAGAAGACAAAAATAATAAGTAAGGATAAGAAAAAGTTAATGACAATAATCACAGTATTAATCTTTAATGACAATAATTCAAAGCATATGCCATCCTCACCTTTAGGTATCTTTTTATTGGAGAATTCGCTGCTTCAGTGGTTTTATTACAAATGATTTGAGGGAAACTTCCCTTAAAACTGTTTACTTACTCTTTATCATCCAGGTTATAAATCTGGATCCAGCTACTAGTATATCTAAAGCAGTGACCATGGAACAATGGAGAAATTCCTGACCTAACTCTAAGTTAGCTAACTTGGATACTGGTCTTAAATACAAATACACAGAACTGAGAAGGGCTGGTTTAGACAAGATTGTCTACCTCAGATTAGTCTACGCTAAGATGCAAGATAATTTCCCATTATGTTAGAGGAAGGAGATGTTTTTGCATTTTCATTTTCCCATTCAGTAATTTATCCAAACATCTAGGTTTTTTTCCTTCCTATGGCAGATAAAAGAGCTGATGTGCCAAAAGACTGCAAGAATTTCAAACTAAGAGATTCTATATATATAACCTGCATTAATCTCCTTCTAAACTTTCAGATTGGTTTAAACTCAGAAATGTGGAGTTGTATTGATCTGACGTGTGCCTCCTTATGATTACCATAGGTAAATTATTCCTCCTATATATACTCAATTTTTTGAAGCAAGAATATATTGATTTCTTGTGGCAGCGTTATATCAACCATTATATTAATTTCTTGTGGTAGCAATCTCCATGATTCATGTGTATGTTAAAATTCCAAAGTGTTAAAAAAAGAGAGGTAACATAGCGAATTAATCACAGAGAGTAAAGATAATGGCTCACCAGGGTGTCATTGGAGGTTTGACAGGGATTCACAATATCGGAATGAAAAAAAAAATAGGCAAAATACTTATTATGTAGAATATACAAGATCTGGTTTTCATTAAATATTACATTATGTAAAGCATGATACATCCATACAGATGTTGCTGAGTACTGCAAGCTACCCTCTTAATGTAAGATTAAATGGACTAGCTTAAATATGATCAGTAGTAAACCTCTCATGGAAGTGGCAAAATAAGTGTCTGAGTACAAAATTTATCATAGCTTTGTAAAAATGCTTCTAGAAGTGAAACAGGCGTAGAGAGGCTTTTGAAATACTGAAATAATGAAATTTTGATTGATTAGATACATGTATGCCCACTCCGAAAACTGAGACCAAGGACTGCATAGATTAGTGAATTCAGTTTCTATTTTGTTTCCAGCTATTTAATTCTGCTTATATTTCTGTTAACTTCCTCCTATGAAAACAAGTAAAGACAAATTATTCTCTCTTTATACATACAAACTAAGAGAATAATCTTTTATGTAAAGTTATTATATTCTCAAGCTTTGTAAAATTGGAATTTCCATCTCAACCAGCAGCAATTAAACTCAAGATCTTACTGCATTATGTCTTCTACTTGTGTGTTCTTACAATCAATAAATAAATAATAAAGAAAGACAATTTCACATTTCTTCCTAACATATTTATCATAAAGTATTTATTCTAGTAATACTTTCTGGTTTACATGTACTTCTGCCGGTTTTGGGAAGTTTTTTGCTAATCCTTTTATTGTTTAACCAGTTGTGGAAAAGAAGATGTAATCAACCAATGATTTTCACTGAATGCTTTTTATTGTATGTTTCCCTTCAGATCTTCTCTGTTTTTTTTTTTTTACTTACAATTTGGAGTTATTTCTGAAAGTGCGCTGTTGATGTATACTGAATGCTAACATTAGCAATTTGGTGTATGTGTCCCACATATGCCTACAGTAAATTATGCACACAATGATATTTAAAGAATTGAAGTAATTTTGACATGAATACTTAGTTTATAGAATAGGCCCTGGAAATGAAACTGTCTTTCATTTGCAATATTTCTGTTGGAACAGAAGTTATGTCCAATGGCAGATCTGTGAGCAAAAGCTCTGATTCTGTTTTTGAAATACAACAGATGTCTGAAGACATCAAATAATTTACTTCCTGTATTGTTAATATTTTTTTCAAAACATGCTGAAAAATAATAAGCACATCCCTCTTACCACAACTGGTTATAGCAGTCTCTAACAGAGTTTGAAGAAATTTATTAGTATTGATGCAACATAGTCCCAATGTTTTTCAGTGATTTGTAATTTTAAAAGTGCTAGAAAATAGCTATTCCATAGAGAGACACCATCTTGTATGAATTTGCTAAAATGAGCCTGAAATTTTCCAAAGGTATTAGCTGGCTCGCTCTGTTGTGCTCTCACTAATGAAAGGTGAAGTGTAGGGTGAATAACTTTTAGATTTCAGTGCTGAAGGAGAGTGTACAAAGAGAGTGGAGTTATAATACAGACACAACATCCACCTTGTGTCAGAATATAGAAGAAATATATTCAGAGAGAACAGATTCCTTGGATTAAAGGAACAGGAACAAACGAAAACCCGACTTTTCTACTTCATGGAAAATGTCACAAGTCCTAATAAAATGCTATTTGTCACAGCTGAGATTCTGAAATAATTAACTTCTTGGAGCCAGGAATACAGTAAAAAAGTCTATTC
Organism: Apaloderma vittatum; assembly: GCF_000703405.1. NCBI lineage: Eukaryota > Metazoa > Chordata > Aves > Trogoniformes > Trogonidae > Apaloderma > Apaloderma vittatum. The sequence continues at coordinate 8,965 of NW_009700669.1, read as the reverse complement.
ATGAAAGTATTATTTCTCCAATCCCTTCCCAGCTTAATGACATACTTTTTTGCCAGAAGGTAATAATGAATTTTAAAAGTCAAAGTCTCCTAGTAATGCCAGTTAGAGATATAGGGTTCTGAGGCAACACACCAATTATACTTTCAACATCTTACTAGATTATCAATAAATGGAAGCATTGCAGTGTTAAAGAACGGCTTGTCTTCATCGAAAATTAAACTATATAACAAAAAAAATGCAAGTGTCTACGATAATAAGCAGTCACAATGACATGTGTACCTACATGTCCATATAGGAATGTTAGCATAAACATTAAGTGCCTTAGAAAGTATATTAGTAGTATATTAGTATATGCAATACAATTAATTTAAATGAACAATTTACATCACCTTTTATTTCACTTCAGAACATGAAAATAACATTTCAGTGTGTAGGAAAATAATTTAATCTGCAGTGGCACACATGTGAAATGAAATGTTGCATGTATGAAAGAGACACTACCACTGATTTTTCTGTTATTATAACAAGAATTGTACTAGGCTGTCCTCTAAGACTAGCTTTCCCTAGTTGAGGAAGCACTTTTCTATGGACTTACTGACAGTACAGAGATACTTTTAAACTTACTTAATCCCACAAGGCATCCTCATTATCTCATACAGCAAAGAGCCCAATATTTGATCCCCATCACATATTTCAGAGACAGTGCTATTCTAAAGCTAAATGATATGAAGGAATTAGTGTACTGGTAAATTTTATGTGCTAACACACACAGCAAGACCTCATCCATGGTGGGAAGGCAATACCACCTACCCAACCTTCTCCAAACATTTACTTTTATCAGAAAGTAGCACATCTGGGGCCGAACAGCTCCCACTGGTTGTCAGGTGATCTCACACACTTGTGTTGAACGTAAGTTAGAGCTTCATGGGAGCCCTCTGGATTTGCAATACCTGTGTGATCTGACATGTACACCAACAGAGAAGGAGCAAAAGTGGCACTGCTCTTCCTCCTTAGGCTCTCCGTCCTGTAGACCTACATGATTTGTTTAAGCAGATGTAAGCAACATGGCAGAAATGCTCACCTGGGATGGGGGATGAGTATCCTGACACACACCTCTCACTAGGGGAAGAACAGAAGAAAGGGGAACATTGTGTCTGGATGATTTGAGAGTTTGGTGAGATGTATTTCCCAACTTCATAGTGAGAAACTTTCATTTGCCTTCTCCTCTTGCTTTTACAGTGTGGAAATGCAGAGGGTCCTTGAGAACTATCTTGCAAGAAAAAAATATGGCTTTAAATATTGCAGATTGTAAAAGATCTATGACATGCTCATTAGACACTACCTCCACAAGCTCTTCTGTATTACTACCACAAATTGCAATGGCTCTATAAATTCAGGCTCTGATTGTCCATTCATCCACTGGACAGGATTTTGCTGCTTGGCAGTTGGTAATCACTTCTGGGAACAGTGTCCTCAGACCAGATATTATGTTCCAGAAGTGGTCTGCCAGATGTAGCATAGGTGTGACACATCACTTTCCTCAGCTTGCAGGCTCCTGTCATTGCACTGCAGCCCAGTATACAGGCAGCCTTCTTCACTGCAGGGACACACTACTCACAAATAAGAGGCAATACAGTCTTTTTCCAAATTACATTTCCAAATTACATTTCCAAATTACATCAATGAAGGAGTCTTCGAGCTTCAAGAGGAACAGAAAGATGGGACAATTCCAGACTCCAACCAGAAGGAGACAAATAAACAGCTCCAAAGTCTCTACTGCTGTAGAGAATAGAGCAACTACTACTTTTCATTTTTCTTCTTACTTGTTGGTACAAAGAGCTGAGATCCATCTCCCTCCCTTTTCATTTCCCTCTCACCCTTTAAGTGCCATCTGAAGGCAAGCGGAGAGCTGGGTCAGAAGAAGACAAAACAGATGAAAAACCAGACTCCTCTTCTCTCTAGCTACGTTACTTCGATACTCAGCAAAGCCAGCTAATACTTTGCCTTTCTGAAGGAGCCTGTGCACCATGCAAGCCCTGGTGCCTCACTCGGGTAGCACCAGGCTGGCTGTCATGACGGCCGAGAGTCACCTCACAGGGCAGCTGGGTCTGGCACCTACTTTACAGGCTTTGTATGAAAGCAGCTGACAAAACACTCCTGGCAGCCGGCTGAGGCCTTCACCACTGAAACATGACATCTTTTGATTTTTAAGCGTGTCCTCATCCTTCAGTGACAGAGTGTGTATCTTGAGAGGAGGCTGCAGTGAGCCAGCGAAGCCAGCCCATGGGTTGCTGAGGCAAACCAATATGGCAGATGGGGCTGCAGGGTCCCCCTGGAGTGGCTCGGGGACCCTCACAGGAGCACCCAGGAGGCAGCTGTAAAGGGCCTGTTGTAAGCAGGCATAAAAATCATACAATGTAATTTCTATGCAGCATAATGCTATTACTGTGCCAGGGGAATGGTCAAAGACCTCTGGTGTAGATGGGGATGGGGAATCAGTCTTCAGAGCAAACATCTGTGCATCTGTTACTACAGATAAGGCAAAAGGATTTTGTTACCTTTTCCCCTCTTCGTGTTTGCATTTTTCTCACTCATTAAGCTTTGTAGCCTAAAGTGCAAGTCAAATGAGGATGATATAGTAATTTCTCAGTCCCTCTGGAAGAGAAGCCATGGGTGTAGCAAAGCTCAGAAAGCATGCTTTGGGTTTTTCCTTTTGCAAATGGGGCAGTTAGAGATTCTGCTGTGAGTTTTTTAATTGTCATTTTGTGATTTTGTTTAACTTTTGGTTTAGGTGGTAGAGACTGTCTCAGCACCAGGTTATTCCCTTTGAACTGATAGACAGGAGTCACTGAGCCCTCACTCGCATGCCTCTCCTCTCCCTGGCCAGATCCTGCTCCTGCTCTGCACTGTCTCTCACAGGGCCTCTGGTGCAGGAGAAGATCTGAAGTCCTCTTCCAGTGAAATGTACTTTCTTCTGTCATTTACATAGTACAGTATTTCCCTGTTTGGCTGCAGTAGTGGCACAGATGGGGACATGAAATCAGGTTCTGAAGTTTAGCGTGTTTAGAAAATCTGACAGAAAGGCAATTTAGGATGCTGCTGCTGAGGGGAATATCCCTTGCTGACTGCATAAAAACTGTTCACAACACTAATCTCCCTATATCTGTACTGGTGAAGATGGGGGGTTTCAGGAATTTGAACACCAGCTGGCATCAGGATTTTGAATAATATGAACACTTGTAATACAATTCTTACTGCATCTGTCTGTATCTGCTTTGCAGCTAAGAAAAGTTTCATTATGGGTTGATACCTACTTTCTCTACAGATAGGGAGTCCAATTTGTCATTCATATTTACCTGACATACTGTCTCTAGCTGTTCAATAAGTTATCCAAATTTCAACTGAAAATTTAAAACTGCCAAAGAAATCTTCAGTATGGGTTCAATTCATTGCTCACCTTGCTCATCTACTGACTTTCTATGCTACCATGAGCAAAGTTAGACCATGCTCAAGTGACATAGCTGGGACTTTCTAAGAGATGCAAAACACATCAAACCACAGTCAAGCGCTACGTAATCGTCGAAGATCCCTGAAATCCATCGTGTCTAAGTTCTGTCACAATTCAGCAATACTTAGCCTGCATCTTGTCTTACATGCCTTGAGATCATACCCTGTTCAGATAGAAAACACTTTAAAATGAAAGGGGAGGTCGACAGGACCTTTGGAAAGTAGCTCAGTGGCAAAAGGCTGTCAAAGGAAACAGGAGATTAAGGATAGAGATCCCTTCAGCTTGGCATGACAGTGCCTGATAGTGTGTTTCCTCATCAGACTGCAGGCAGAGGAGCATCAATACACAGCCAGAAATGCAAGAGACCTGTGACTGATGGACTCTTTTGTCTGGTAAGGTGAATAAGGAAAGAATGTGGTTCCTGATCTCTGAAAGAACAATGTGTGTGTTTTCCACTTAAGAGCCAGTTAGTAAATGAGCTCTGGGAGCAAGAAACAGAATTCAAGTATCTTCCCACTGAGTGACAAAATCAGAATTTCACTTGATTATTCTTTCTTTGGTGCAAGAATTTTGCATTCTCTTTGCAGTGGCTTAAACTTGCAGAGTTGTCCTACATCAGACTGCTTTCTTGCTGTAAAGCTGGAACACTGGGGCAAAGTCCTTGCAGGCCGATGAGAGCCAACATCGTGCTTTCTCGTTTCAACGCGTGTGCCGTAATCACAAAACTATTGAACTGAAGAAATTGTTCTCCTCCTTGCAAGCCTCTCCAGTATATAAAAAAGAGGTCTCAAATTCTGAGTCACAAACTCTTGTTCTTTAGTCTCATTTTGCCCTTTCCATTGGAAAGTAGTTCACTGCTTTCTCAGTGTTGCTCAGTATCACTGTTTTAAAGATCTTACAACTGCTGTTTGTGCCACAGAAACTGGTGATGCACCTGAAGTACCTTATTTAATGCATGTCCAGATTTTTCAATTGTTTGCAAGATCCAGCGTGAATACTACCATTTGTTTAGAGAACTCTGTTGCACACTACTAGGCAAGAGTGGATAGATAAATTTTGTTTTATTTTTAAATGGTTTTAAGGTGTAGCTTATTTCACAACCATTTTGTCAGTTTCAGTGATGGCTGAACTCTGTGAATAGTATTTGCCAAAAGAAAAAAACAATTAAGAAGTGTCTAGGGAGACAAAACCATTAATTTACAATTTCCATAATGGAATATTCCAAATGTTTAGGCTGTAGGTGTGGAAGAGGCAGCTATATTGATGTTGCTACTGTCTTTTACACAGTATCATAGAATGAATCATAGAATGGCTTAGGTTGGAAGGGACCTTAGAGGTCATTTTAATCCAACCTCCCTGTCATGGGCAGGGATGCTACCTCTCCACTAGACCAAGCAACACATGGGGACCGAGCGGCAATCGAACTGGCAACCTTGGTGTTGTCATTGTTGTCAGCACCATGCTCAACCCTCTGAGCTTACCAGCCCCATTTCAAACTTTGCATTAATTAGTTCATACAGTCTTCAGAAGAAGTAGAAATAATAGCTCCTTCCCTGCCTATCTGAATTTGAGCAAAGGTTTTCACCTCCTGAGAGAAAAATCCAAAGCTTTCATTAAAAGAGAGATTTGCCTCAACTCCTTAAGCAGGTCCTGTAACTTCTTGTCCTACAGCCATATTTGCAACCCTAGAGATGTGTTTGTGAAAACTGTAGGGGACATGCAAGGTCATGCCACGCAGTGCCATTTTCGAAGTGCCTCAGCTACTTCTGAGTGAGTTTGGATGCCTACATGACACTGCGTGAAGGAAATACAACTGGATTCGACTGGGTGCAGTGGTATAGATCTCTTGTCCTTGTCCTGTCTTTCTGTTAGGGTACTGTGATCATATTGTGTCATACCCTGATTGATATTCTAGCACTCATATTTCATAGCCCAACAGTTCCAAAGCTATCTTTGCCCAAGATTTAATACATAAATGGACACAGAAGTAGGATTTTATTTTTCAGTTAAACCTGAAAATACATTTTACTTAGAAGACACTACAGACTCACGAGCTCATCTAACTTAAAACTAAAATCCAGTTTTCCATTTAATCCCTTCCTTTTTCATCCTACTGGCAATGAAGACCTCCAGAAATAGATTGAAGTGATTATTCATTGAATTTATATTGTTCAGATTATTAAGTTTGTTTGGTGTATTGGTGCTCCAGGAAACTTTTGTGTGAATCAACTTTACAGCATTGTCTGCAGGCAAGTAGCTTATTTACAATGTCAATATTAAATTACAGGTGGTAGTCATTGCAGTGTTCCTATACAATAAGCTGAATTTACAGCAGGTGTGATTTAGTTAAGACTTGGGACTGAAACACTGAGTATTCTTCTTGAATTACTTGATTTCACAGTAATCCATTGATAGCTCCTTAGTTATTGAGGGACAGGGTCGTGTTCCTAACAGAACGTGTAAAGCTGCATGTGAAATATGTAGAAAAATATTTAATGAGACACACAAAATCAATAGCAACAATGCTTGGTGCACTGGATTTTATCATCCAGGTAATGAATTTCTTTATAGACCCAAAGACATAAAACAAGGATTGTATTCTAGAGAGGGCAGAAAGCAACCAGGCACCTCCACATCTAAAATCTAAGAACAAAATAGCCAAATTAAATCTAAAACAAACAAACAAACAAACATCCTGCTGGAGGTAGGCTCTTTCTTTAGTTCTTCCTCCTCTATGAGAAAAATTGACTTGCTTTGCCCTTCTGTGTTCCAACTCATCTTTCCAAATTGCCTAAACAGTGTTACAACAATTGGAATTAACACACTGCCTAGCATATCTGCCTGTATGGGGATAAAAAGGAAGAGGCATAACCTCTTTATTTATTTGGAACTACTTAGTAAGTTTTATTCAAAACTATTTTTTGGCTCTAATAATACTCATTGGTCTTGTGCAAAGGGTGCGACTTTTGGCTTAAATCACCAGTATCAACATGAAACATTCATTAAGTAGTTAAATTTATTTTTATGGTAAATCTGACACTTGCCACATAAGGGCAGCTGTACTTGGGTAAAAAAAATGTGGAATGTTCTCAGTATTGCTGCACTTTCCGCTGTTCACATGTTTGATAGTAAGCATACTGATTTCCAATCATTTGAAGTTTCTTAATTTCAGATAAATGAAAGAAAATAGTAGGCATGAGCACTGCAGAACTAGTATTTAATTACCTCCTATCACACTGTCAATGATCCTTCTCAAGTCCGGGGGCTGCTTTTTACAGTACACTGTGTGTGTTGTTTGGGCTTTTCAGTATTCCCTTTGCAACATGATTCTGTGTCACCACAGCAGCAGCTGTTTGGCTCGGTGCTTTCTGCTCTTCTCTCAGTGACAAGAACATCCTCTGTTATTTCTGCAGCAGACAGAGAACTAATTAGGCAACAGTGACATTCTGCCTCATTACCATAGAGAGAAATATTGAGGATTTTCTGTAGAATTCTGTTAAAAAGATAGGCTGTTGAGCTGCTGAGACTTGCTTTGCAACATGCTGTCTGCTACTCCAGATCACTGTGACATTTCCATACTCCATCTTCCACACATAGTTTTGAAGATACATATGGATACCCTGCGTTTTACAGCTAGCTGTGCCGGCAGCACTGCGTTGCAGAATTAAGACTTTCATCCTTGAGCTCTTTTCTAAACAAGTACATCACTCTTGCTTGCTAATTATGAAAAGAGACCCTGACCAGCTGAGTACAGCTCATGTTGGGAGTTTGTTCATGAGAATGGACAGATAAGATGCTTCTCGTACACAAGATGTGCATGGGAGTGAATGGGAGAGCGTGATCAAAACAGACCTGGGAAAGTCTGTTCTCCCTGTGTGATAAGAGAGTGATTGAAGGAGTACATGAGCGAATAACAACCCTGGCTGCGTAGTCTGGTCTCCTGTTTGTAACTCATAAATACTGCTTCTTTCTAATAAACTTTGTCTTAGCTTCTCTTAAGAGCTGAGTCCGTGCCTTTCAGCCCGCCACAAATGGCACCCAATGTGGGGCTCGACAAATAAACTACTCAGCCTAAGACGGCTCCCGGACAGAAACTCGACAAATAAATGACTCAGCCGAAGACAGCACCCAAAAAGGGACCTAACAAACTCTTCTGCAATGAACAGTATCCAAACAGGGACCTGACAAACTTCGGCTCCCGAATAGAAATTCAACAGATCAACTATTCTGGCAGCGGCTCCGTGGTCGAACAGATTAAAGCAGAAAACAGACAGTGCGCACCTTTTCCAGAGGCCTTGGGTAAGCCTTGTGACCCAGTAGTCATGGGGCAGTCTAGCTCCAAAGAGGACAAGCTCTATGCGGAAGTGTTACAGCGTATATTATGCGAACAAGGATTTAAAGTACCAATTTCTTCGGTACTGCAATTGCTTCTATGGATTAAGGAATATTGTAAATGGTTTCCTAATTCAGGCTCTTATGATACAAAATTGTGGGCAAAGGTTGGTGAGGAATTACAGACTAAGAAAGATTTACAGTTTAAGGTACCAGATGGGTTAGTTATTACGTGACGGACAGTTTACACTGCTTTAACTGGATTACAGCCTGCCAAGGAACTTCTGCAAACAGCAGGAGCAACTGCTTCTGCTTAACCCCTAATTTGCATCGATCAGGGCACGGCAGAACATGTTTGTGATAAAGTGTCCGTGGATTCATGTGATCCTGGTACTACTGATCCTCAAAAGGAGTCAGATTTATACCCATCTATAAAGTCTATTAAAACTATGGCAGTAGAATCTCCAACAGCAGAACAAATTCTGAAAGATAAATCATGGCTGCCCTCTCCTATCGGTGTTTCAAATCCACCTGGAACAATTGCTGAAGTGACACCACCAAAAGCAAGGGCAGAGCCATCCTTAAAAGAATTTTTAGAGTGTCCTTTGATGTCTGTGTCGGCACCTTCCTATAAGCCTGTTGTTGAGAAAATAAAGGAGGAAACTATTAAGAAAGGCGATTTCACTATATGGATGGCATGTCCTGTGACATATCAGCCAAACCGACCTCCCAAATATCAGCAATTCACATATGAGATTGTTAAAGAAGTACAGAAGGCCATAGGAGAATATGGGCTGCAGAATAATTATACCATGAATTTGTGGCAAACAATTGGAGAGTCTCGTACTATGACACTATATGACTGGAAATCTCTGATGAGATTGGTTCTGAGTGCAGAACAACATGCTGTTTGGTGGGCAGAGTCTAGGGAATTTGCCACGGTTCAGACTATGGATAATATTGCGAATTTAACCCCAGGTGGTATGGCAGAATATATGGGAGAAGGACAATATTCCATGCCGCAAGCTCAAGCAAATTTAGCAAGGCCGATCTTAGAAGAAGTAACTATATTACCAAAGAAAAGTTTGAGACATGTCCCTGTCTTGAACCGCTTTACCCTGATAG
>NW_009700668.1:40781-45440 GCF_000703405.1 Apaloderma vittatum | reverse complement strand
TCCGCTCGGTGCCCGCGGAGTTCTGTCAGCCATGGCGACAAAGATGCTGGGCCGGAGGAGTAGCGTAATTAGGGGATTTTTACGTCGTGGCCGTGATAAATGTTGTCTTTTGCGGTGCCGGTGACCCGCTTTCCCTTGTGATTTGTCCCAGGCCACGCTGAAGGCAGACTGTGTAAACAAACCGTTTGTTCAGAGGTGCCACGATCTGGAGACGGTCATTGAGGAGTTTCCCGCCAAGGTGAGCAGCCGGCCTCTTCCAGGGGAAGTGGCTTCTTTAATATTACTACCTTTTTTTTTTGTGTTCCTAATTCTTTGATCAAGAGTTCAGGTGAAACAGTGGGAATCCATTTGTCCCTAAGAGCCAAAAACTCTTTCTAGTCATTAAAAGCTTTTTTCAGCTGACTGCGCTTCATTAATAACTCTCTGCCTCAATTTGCAAGGAAAACTAGCTCTTAAAACAGGACAAACAATTACATATGATGCTGATGAGTACTGTTGCAACTTCAGTAGGATCAGAAATCAGGTTATATCTCCAGTAACTGCAATAATATAATGGATTCTTTTGAATGGAAGCTTTTCCCAGTGATCTGGAAACAGCCATAGCTACCTGGCAGACAGTATATTTGTGCATTCTAGTATATGCACTAGAGATTGTTCAAGTGGGGAGCTGTATGAGTTAACTATTTGTTTCTGTTTTCCCTGAAGGAACTACATGGCATCTTCCCATGGCTGGTGGAGAGCATTTTTGGGAGCCTGGATGGCATCATCGTAGGCTGGAACCTGCGCTGTTTGCAAGGAAGAACAAATCCTACTGAATATTCTGTGGCTTTGGATTTCCTGGATCCCAGGTAAACTCATTCATTTCAGCACAGTTTGGAAAAAAAGGTATAGTGAACAAATAACCGGTGTTTGACCTTTTTCCCTTGTGCAAAAGTAAGTTCACAAAAGTGAGGCAGCAGATGGTACTTACTGTGGGGTTTTCTTTCTGGTGCTTGTTTGCAGCGGCCCAATGATGAAGCTGGTTTACAAACTCCAAGCAGAAGAGTACAGATATGATTTCCCAGTCTCATATCTTCCAGTGAGTAACTGAAAAATTCGTAAGAGAATGTAGTTATTGTTACAGCTGTTGGAACCTTGCATGGGCTTTACGTGTTTAGTATAGGCCAAGGTATAGCCTCAGTGCTCCAGGTTTAGAGTATACCTATTTCTTTAAACAGTCGCTAGAGGAGCATTCCCAGCAATAAACTTTGCAGGAGGTGGCGGTTGTCAGCAGCTAGATATTTGTGCTGTTGAGCCAAGAAAGCTGCACTGTTTTTTATCCTGTCCCCAAGGTCGTGTGTTTTTTCTTGGTTACCAGTAGCTGCCAGATTGAAAATACAAGTTTTCCAGTCTCGTCACAGAGCCGTGCCTTCCTTGCCTGCGCTTTGTGCCCAGGTGTTTGAAGACTAACTGCTATCCTGGATATGAAGTATGACGCTTCAAACAAAAATATTTATCTGCAGAATTGTTTCACTGTGTTTCTTCCATTGCTACCAGCTACCTGCTATCTAAAGATTGATTCAGATAGTTCTACAGTCTTTAACAAAAGAAAATGTCATTGAAGTAATTGCTAGTCCACAGCTCAGGTACCCTAACAAAGCCATCAGGCAAACACCAGTCTTCTGCTGCTCCCACTCCAACTGCAAAAGTCTTGGTGAAAACTCTTTTTTTACATTATTGTACTGAATACTCATTTTCAGTAAAAAAGTTGGCAGTTTGAGTAGGCATTTACACAAGAAACTACTGCAATGCAGTAAAATCCCACTGAGCTGAACGTAGGTATCCCAGAATGCTGGAGTGCAGCAGAGCTTCATTTTCTGCAAACATACTCTGCAAGTGTGCTCAGCAGCCAGATTAATGTGTCATTGCTCTGTCTTTCAGGGACCTGTGAAGGCTTCAATACAAGAGCAAGTCCTACCAGAATGCTCTTTGTACCACAATAAAGTCCAGTTTCCTTCATCTGGTGGTTTAGGTTTGAATTTGGCTCTTAGTATCCTTTTAACAGTTGGATATATAATTCCTTTTAAATATCAAACTGAGAGATTATGAGCATTTCTGTTGTATATTTACTATGTGTCTATGGTACATCAGGTTGTGCTAAAGAGTTTGGGCTGACTAGAAGCGTTCAGGTTCCAGTGAAAAATAAATTTGTCCTCTTCTAAACTCTGGTGGGGGGAATTTGTGGTCTTATTCAAGTCAACAACAAAAATTCCAGTGATTTCAGTAGAGCCTGTAAATTTTTCTTTTCGTAACTACTTGTAGTTTATGAGATATGATAAAAAAAGGGCTTGTTAACTTCACAGCTGGTGTACTTGTTAGAAGCAGTCAAGCTGCAGCTGCACTGGTTTCAGTCTGATACAGACAAATGTTCTAAGAATAACACAAATATACTTTGCCACATAGAGAAAATGTCAGCTACCAATGTTTGAGTCTGTTGAAAAGCAAGGAGGCAAAGCTGAATTCGCTCTTAAGCTCTAGCAATTTAATTTAACATTGACAAAATAAAAATTTAATGTCTAGCCAGCATCCCCAGATATCTAGCAGCTGTACCTGGTTTTTACTATGTGATCCTTGATTCTGTTGTTCCAGATCCATTTGAATATTACATGTTTTACTTTGCAATTAGTTTGATTACACAGAAGGTAAGTACCCTTTGCAATGTTTCCCTTAAAATAGTATTAGCCTTTGTTCACAGTGCTTTAAGAGCCTGCTGAGATGGTGGCTAAATTAACCTAAATTAACAGCAGTTTTATCTGTACTTTTAGAATTTGTTACTGCTTTGGTTCAACTGATGATGTAAGAATGCATAATAAACAAAATACCCACCTTAGATATACCAGTCAGCAGTCTGTCCAACAACATGCCAACACGGAGCAGGCAATGGATTCCAAACGGGTTTCCTGCCCCTCTAGCCAATAGCACCGTTTATACGGTCATAACCACAGCTCTGTACCCTGGTGTCTGGTTGGTTGGTTCCTCTTCCTGTTGTTAACTCTGCTGTATAGCAACAGCTCCTTTATAGTTACTTCACCTTTGCTCCAAAGTGTCTTCATGGTCAGTTCATCCTTTATAACTCCTGGGCTTCTACTTTTTTACGTAAGACGTGTCAGGCTGTGTAGCAGACACTCCCTAGCAGTGGCTTAAAGGACCAGTGTATCCTGTGTGTATCCTGTGTGTGTTTCAGAACTCACCTGTCACCCATCACGTCAGCCCTTCCAACAGTGCTTACTTCATCTTGGTGGATACATACCTGAAGTGTTTCCTACCCACAGAAGGAAGTGTTCTTCCTCCACCTTCTTCAAATCCTGGGGGAGCCATCCCTTCCCCGACTCCCAGGTAATTACTCTAGTGCCAGAGGCAAGTTGCTTACAAGAGACTGTGCTTACAAAACACAGCTTGTTGGACTGATATCTCTAGCAAGTGAAAAACACCTCTGCTCTTTATCATCTGTATGTACTTGTTACATAGATTACAAAATTAAATAATAGATTTATGTTCACTTAATTTTACCATGAATACATTTCAGATAGCAATTTCCATGGTCTTGAGCCTCAGCTTATACCTCAGAAAATACAGATCTGGTGAATTATGAATATGGAAGGCAGAGTAAAAGGAGAAAACCTGAATAGGAGAAAGTAAAAAAACCACCTTCTTGAACATAACGTCAGGTCTGCGTAAAGCTGGTTCAGTGAAGTAGGAATAGCGATGTAGTGTTTCTTTATGGTTAAGGTGACTAGTAATTATAACACGTTGCAAAGTTTGAAGTGTGTAATCAGCTATGAGGTTTTGCTTCTTAAGGACCATTTTCCAGTTTATAAACTGATGATTAAAAGCAATAATCTCCTTCCCTGTACTGAGGCTCACTGACTTCAGCCTTCCCATTCATTTGTCTTTAAAGGTCTCCAGCAGTGCCTTTCACTTCCTATGGCATGCATCACACCAGCCTGCTGAAACGGCACATTGCCCATCAGCCTTCTGTGAATGCTGACCCAGCTTCCCAGGAGATCTGGAGATCAGAAACACTGCTTCAGGTAAGTTGGATTTAAGAAATGAAACAGCTCTTGCTGTTAACTTAGGAATATCTTCTTGTTAAACCAGAGTCAGTTGCGCCATTTTGCTTTGGCTTGGTTTTGGAATTGAGCAGTGCAGCTGTTGTTCTCTGTTAGCAAAACAAAGAACCACTGTTAAGTTGTAATTTAGAAAGGCACTTAATATCTTCTTTGTTTAAGATTGCGTATCTAACAATTGATCTCAAGCATTTTGGTAACTTTTTCCAGAAAAGTTTCTTAACTTTTAAAAAAAAAAAAATCTTAGAGCAATTTTATGCTCTAAGCAAAGACTGAGCACAGGGAAGTTGGTTCTCTTCACCATCAGGGGAAGGGAGAGGAGAATCTGGACTTAACAGTTACTCTGAAACAAGTTTCTACATGTTGCTGAACTGCATTATTGATGCTTGGCAGGTGCTAACAGTCTGCCAGTTCCGTTATTTGCATTGACATGACAATAGCCTGAAACATCTCTGAAGTGACTGCCTTTTATGAGTACAGCTAATTTTTTGAAATTATGTGCTATGGTCTTCCCTTATACCTAGCTTGATGCCTGACAGGCCCTAGATTATTT
>NW_009700668.1:19644-40750 GCF_000703405.1 Apaloderma vittatum | reverse complement strand
TTCCCTAGATGAGAGAATATTTGTTTTGCAGATCTTTGTTGAAATGTGGCTTCATCATTATTCACTGGAAATGTATCAGAAAATGCAGTCCCCTCATGTCAAGGTAATATAGTTTGTACTTCATTTGTGCGTGTCATCTATGGTTGACCTCTAATCTTGGGGTAAATCTGTTCTGTGGAGAATTTTTCTGGTATACTGGTCCAAAGCAGAGAAATTTATCAGAGTATGTACATGGGTGTATCAAAATTGCTAATCCAATTATGAAGAATGTTGTGAGTGTGTCATCCAGATTTCCCTTCATTGCAAAAGTTGTGTTGTTTTTGGTTTGTTTTTTTTGTAAAACATAAATTTGTGGGATGTTCACAACAATCTGAACAAGTAAACTACTAATGACAGGGAAGATGCAATGATAAAACCATACTGTTAAATCCCCCTGGGACAACATGGCTGCTAAAAATAGCTAAAATTGATTTCCAGCAGTGATTGATAGCAACTAGTACTGAAATACCAATTAATAATTTCTAAGATCTGTTACCATTTTCTTAGCATAAATACAAACTAAAAAAAAGGAAATCTTGCTACATTGTCCTTCAGTGTTAAGTGAGTAAGCCATTTTTGTTGTTTCCTATTCCAAAATACGCTTTTCACCATAATGGTGTCAAGAAGCAGTTCTGTAGCTACCGAGTTCAGAATATCTTACATGCCCTTGCCCTTGCTCAGGTAATACACTGGTTTAAGCACTTTGTGGTGGCCTGTTCAGTAACAAACTACTGCATGTGAAAACTAAGTAAGTGTTGGGGAGGCTAAGATCAAAAGCATTAAAAATGCAAAGGGAAGCTGAAGGAGAAAATTTTGATCATCTGAATTACCTCTGGGTCACAGTGGGTCTTGAATAGAAGAGGAGAGAAATATAAAAGCTAATCAAGATTTATTCTGCTGTGAAAGAGCAATATGAGAATTGATTGAGAAATTCTGATCCTTCACAGGCTACAAAATAACAAACATATTTGTATTTTGCTGGGGAAAAACACTGGAGAGCTGAATTGTGATGGGTTTTGTCTTTTACCCTTAAAGTTGAGGTCAAAATGCAAACTCACTAATGTTGCAGTCTCCACTTGGGACTTCCAGCAGCATGGCTGTGCACCTGTGATGGGAAGGCTTTGCTTCAAGTACCTTTGGTCTGTCTGTCCAGCCTCTCTGCATCAAGCGCTGTGCTTAGGCCAGAAATAATGATCACTTCAAACTTCTCTCCTCTCTTCACTCTCTGTATTTGAAATGCTCTCTTCTAACAGTAGGGAGCAAAAGTTAGAGATAATGACTATCATTGTTAGGGTGGAATTAGGGCCTAGGCAGAGCTTAAAGTTCTCTGGAATCACCTCAGGGTCCTCCACAAGGTGTTGACCCACAGCTTGAGGCCATAACTCCCTGATGCTATTTTAGTTTCATCTTCGATGGGAAGTAATCATGGGCATACTAAAAATGAAGTCTTCACTTTTTTGAGGTTAGACTATGTGAACACGGGACTGGAATTCCCTGTAAGATCTATAAATAAATGAAGGATCCCTCCTGTAGGACTGAGGAAGTGTTCCAGATCAGTTGAGGACAGGACTGTTCATAAGCCTCTGATGCTTAAACTAAGCTTTGTAGTTTGGTCTCAGGGTGGGCTGAAGGAGAACAGTTTGCTTCCTGTTTCCTCAGATGAGGAAGTAGAATATGGAGAAACGCATGTTTTGTTTTTACGTAAGAGGTGAAGGGCTTGACTGGAAGCCCAAGATCACCCTAAACCTTATTAAATTTTTTAATAATTACGCAGGTTCACTTAATTCCATTTAGCCTTCTGTGCATTTGGAAGAAGGGGTAATTTGTGACCACGCATCCCTGAATCTAGACCTGTTTGACCATGAGTGACTTGTACTGGCTACATACCTGTATAGGAGGGTGGGATGAGGCTCCACAGAACTTGCCTTTCCTTGTCCATCAGCCAGGCTTGTTTGCTTTGATGGGCCGAGCCACATCCCAGATACATCACTTTCCTGTGAAGTGCCTCAAGGAATGATAAATTTTCCTTAAACCTTGTTCATGTTACCATAGACTTCTCTTGACAAGTAGAAGGCGGTGGAATGGGAATGAATAGTAGATAATTTACCTTGAGATGTACTTCCTTTCTGCTTTACTGCTTTGAATTATTCCTGGGTCTGTTGTGAACCTGAGGTTGACACTATTTGCTATGCTGTGTTTCACTGTTCTTCTCATTCTTTTACATTGTATATTTGCTTTTCTTTCTTGGATGATCCAGAGCCCATGTGTGCAGCATCTCTTTTCCTATTCCCTTGTGCTGTCATCACAATGAATCCTTAAAAATAAGTTGTTTCATAAAACTTCACGCAATGCTTCCTGACCTTCCTGTGCCAGGTGCCACAGACCCCAGCACTGCACGTGGAACACCCATTAGACTACAGGCTCTTCCCAGTTCCTGTTGCAGGGGAGTCGATTGCGAAGCAGACAATGTGTTTGAGCTGTTGGGGAGCTTGCAGTAACAATCCTACCACTCCAAGGGGGTGAAACTAAAAGATATTAAACTGGCAGGAGGAGGGTGGGTAGGGGGTGTTCAGAGACAGCAGAGGTGTGATCTGCAGAGTTAGTTTAGATGCCTGACAATACTAACTGGGATCTGTGTGGCGTACATTTTTTGTTTTATGTTTTTTCATTAGTTTCATACATGTGTGTCACTGCCGCTACAGTATCCTTTTCACCATCGCACTGTCAAAAGATACTCTTTACTTCATTCAGCCAGGAAGAGATATGGCTGAGGCTTGCAGAGACTTCAGTGTTAAGGCAAGATGCCTTTTGCATCAGCATATAACACTGTATGTTAGGTGTGTCTTGCCTTTTTATACATGTGATGTTTCTGTAATAGTAAAAGTAATTTCCTCCTTTGAGGAAATTCACGAGACCTACAAGTCTTCTCAAATGGCCTTTAAGTAGAAAGAGAACACTGAGGATTTCTTTGAACTGGAAAGTTACTGGACAGGCTCATAATGATTATAAAAAGCCAAACCTATTCTTCCTGTTCCTTGGGAAGATGAAAGTGTCAATTTGAGTTTCTTCCCAGTACACAAATCCTGATGCTCCAGCAGCACAGGAAGAAATGACAGTTTACAAAATTGTATTTAAAAAGCTTGCAGAATATTGAGCACTTTTACCCCGTTATTTAATAAACCACTGTAACAGTGTGTAAATCCTTATCTCTGCAGTTAACTGCTGAACTGGAGAGTTTATCTGGCCAAAGCTCCATGTCCCCTACCATTACTTGCTCTGGGGGGAGCAGAGAACAGCCACAGGCACTTACAGCCATGCTTTTTTGATACTTGTTCCCCATTGTATTTCCAAATATGAATGAATACTGTGGAATCCATCTAGTAAACACCAGAGAGAGGAGGATACTGTGGCTGCAGTTGTTATTGTGGTATGTTGTCCCTGACTGTATTTGTGATGTTCATTTTTTCCCCCACCTTTCTTCCTTGGGCTCATTCTCACTTTTTTTTTCTCTTGCTCTCTTCTCTCCTTTTTTTCCCTCCCCCCCTTCCTTTTTGTTTCTGTTGTCTCAGCTGGAGGTTCTCCACTACCGACTCAGTATCTCCAGTAAACACCACGGTAGTCCTGCCCAATCCAGCTACCAGGCCCTCCACGCATACCAAGTATTACCATCTTTTCATTTTGTTTCCTTTTAAAAAAATCTTGTTCCATTATATAATCTGCAAAGTGTATTGGTGCTAGCTCTACAGCAGCTTTTCTGCTAAGGTGTAGTTTTACAACTTGACTGAGAACACGGCATTAAGATTTACTAAGTTTTCAGTAAGAACAGACACTGAGAAGGATTAGCAAAGGTCGTGGAGAAAACACTTGAAATCTGACATGAGAATTAATTGGGAACTCCCATTTCTAGAGATGCATTCTTGTAATGCATTGTAGAAAGAGGCTTATCAGCTGACAAACTGCTGACTTTTTTTACACCAAAACTGTCTTCACCAATGGCAAATTTCTGCCCCTCACACACTGGTGAGACCATCAGAATTTGCGTGGCTGTCACCTAAAATTATGGTAGGTAACATCTAATTGTTTTTAGACGGTGAAATGTCATTGGATAGTACTAAATTTGTGGTGACAACGTGAACTTCACCGTCCAGTTTTGCAAAAGCACACAAGTGGTACATTTGCAGATTGTTCAGGAAATGTGCATGCAAAAACATTCCTGTTGGAACAGATTGCTGATTCCTCAGCCCTTTATTCATTGGGTCTTCATTTTGGGAAAGAGGAGGGCTGAGCATATGTACTATAAAGTTCTTACTATACTATAAAACTCTTTAGCCCTACAGGGAATTTTCCTGCTGTTTAATTTGCATTTATAAAGTGCTATGATATCTCAAGGTACTGCTTAGAAAGGAAAACAGGAAGTACTACTTCTCTTTAAATCTATTTTTACTGTTACGTTTATCTAAGTACTGTGTTAAGAATGGCATACATCCATCCTGTAAGCTAAGGTCTGACAACAAATGCACTTGTATGGAAAAATACTTTTTAAACCAGTAGTGTTTGTAACGATGCTCATCTAGGCTAAGAGGAAATTATAAGAATTGCTAAGTGGAAAACTGCTATTGTCACCTGAATGTATTGAAATAGTGGTACTGGTGGTTTTGTAAATTCAAAAGATACCCTCAAGGGGAGCCTAGATTTTTTTTCTTTTAAATTACACTCTTTTAAGGCCTACAGAAGAGTACTGAACCTCTCTATTTTTGAAGATCCTAATCTAAACTTCTAGGACCAAGTAACTTCTTGGAGTTCTACCCTCTTACATAAACTCTCCTCTGGACTGTAGAAAACATGCTGACTTACCAGGAGCTGCCAAGAACACAAGACTAGCCTTCATTAGAACTGATAACAGGTTATCCTCTCTCTTTAGAAGAGTCTCATATCTGGCTGTATTATGTGACTGTATCTATCATCAAGCCTCGAATCATTTCCCTGAGTGAACTTCACAATGTATTAAAAATCTGAAGAGATTGCAAAAATCACATCTACTTGGCCTCAGGCGTTGCAGAGAAAGGCCACACAAAGATACACACAGATACACTCCTCACACTGGAAATAATACAGTTGAATGGATTTAAGAACTACAGTTGAATGGATTTAAGAACTGGAAGTTTTCCGTATAAAAATGCCTGCCAGTCCCCTAGAGTCCTGTCAACATCTTACCTCAGCATGGCTGCATTTGGCACCCCAGAAACATCTTGCAGCTATTTTTCTAACAGTCTTCCAGCATCTTCTATTATACTTGCAGCCGTAACTTGCTTGGTGTGCATTCTTCTCAACTTCTGAGAAATATGAGAGCTGTGAAACAGAATACAAATGGTATCTTAAAATCTGTCTTCAGTAGTGGCTTGAGATTAGTTCACTACTCTTAAAGTAAATTACAGCAGCAAAGGAATTAGTGCTTTGTCCCGATTCTGCAGCAGGCCAACTCTGGTGCTGGGCACCCAGGAGAACGAGCTCTTTTGTACCTCATTCATCTCCCGGCTGTATCATACACTACCTCCTTTATTAGTAACATCACTGGGGCTCACCATTGCTCCTTGTGCTACCCCTGCCCAGGCTACGTATACGCATAATGATGTGAGAAGCAGGATCATGCAGAACTTGAAGCAGTTCTTATCCTAACTCTTCGTAGAATTGTTCTTTTTACAAGGCAGATGTGTACCAGCATAGGAAGGAGAACACAGTAAAGCCAGCCAAGAGCATAAACAAAGGATCTGTTGTCTGTCCACAGCCATGAACTTATAACCATAATGCAAGGCTGAGTATTCTTTTTTCAGGAAGGGGTAAGTTGAAATCTCCAAGTTATTCTGTTCCTTAATGCTAGCCTGAAGTTCAGTGTAGGTACTTTTTCTTACAATCACCTCATCAAAAACTACGCTGCTGTTGCTTAGTGAACTGATGGCAGGAGATTAACGCAGCTTGTCCTGGGGAGCAAGTCTGTCTAAAATCAGGTGACAGCAAACTACAGTGAAGAACCTAGAAGAAAGAGAGCATTTCTTCGATTTTGATTTCCGATCTGAGAATGTAATTTTCCTGGACATGCAGTATGATACTCACATTCTTCCTGCCTTTTGCTTTGAAACTAGGAGTCATTTAAGCCCACTGAAGAACATGTACTAGTGGTAAGACTGCTTGTGAAACATCTGCATGCTTTCAGCAACAGCCTGAAACCAGAGCCTCTCTCCCCTTCAGCCCATTCCCATACAGCCAGCCCACTAGAGGAGTTTAAAAGGTAGGTATATCAGCAGCCTGTCTCTGAAACATAAAAAGGTTCTGCCTGAAAAGCTCTGAGAAGTTGAATTAGGTTGTTTTGACAGCTAAATACAGGAGTATGTTATTGAAAGTACATCAGAACTAATGGATTATGTTTCTTACATCCACTAGATGGGGGGTAGCTTCAGGAGGGGGGATGTCTTGTTATTGCACTAGTCTATATCTTGGCAGAAGTCAGAAAATAAAATGGTGCCAGAGGATTCTGGCCCAGGTTAGTGGAACACTTTATGTATTTGAGTTGAAACTCAATGGCCACAAGTAGCTTCAGCTAAGGAAGAACAAGTTTGGGTCAGTCTTTTCTATATTTGCATTTGTGGAAATGTGGTGGGTTGTCGGCTGGGTTGTCTTTTGTATTAAAAATTTGCTGCTGGTTTATATACATGACTGTCCCTGAATCTGTTTACAGGGTTGTAATTCCTCGGTTTGTCCAGGAGAAACTTTATATCTTTTTGCAACACTGTTTTGGCCACTGGCCTCTGGATGCCTCTTTCAGAGCAGTACGTACCTACTTCTCTCTTCTAAGTCTGTACTCAACAGAACTAGTAATTAGTTACTGCTGTTTGGCAGTGAGATTATTTATATAATATGTACAGCTAATGTTAGAGTGCCAATTACACACAAAAAGGAAGTTGAATAGATCTTGGTGATCTTGGTGATCAACAACTACAGGTTGTTGGCTGATTTTCCTGACAGTGAAAATGGCCATTGATTGAAAAGGTGTTACTCTTAAATACATTTTTACAGGTCCTAATTTCTTAGTTATCTAATACAATTATCTAATTCTTAATTATCTAATTCAATAGGTCATAAACAAAAGTAATGTAATATTAGTATGTGATATATACTGCAAATATTACCTCCTGAAAGCAAGAAAAGAAATATTTCAGACCACGACTCCTGGTAATTAATGTAGGAATTAAAAAGGGCAGAATGTAACAAGGCTAGATCTTGCTTACTAGACCTATAGCTCATTATATTGCAGGATCTGAGGTACGCATTGAGGCACAACATTGGAAGTGTTGACAGAGGCCATGGCAAACCTATTTTTGGCATCACTGCCGTCAGGACCCCACTGTTTCCACAGGGTGGTGGGTGTGTCTGTGCAGGAGCTGAGAGCTGTCTAGCGTCTTTACTTACTTTGATGGGGATTCAATGAACACTATTAGAGCTCATAAATGCACCTTAAATGTAGTCACCAACTAAGTTTTCTTTTTTTGTAGTAGCTGTTTGAGTGCCGTCTCATTTGCATATTGCAGAAATCCCAGACTGGTCCTAACGAGCATGCATTTAAGTGCATCTTTTCCAAAGATATTCAGATTACTAGGGAGAGCTTCATTCCTAAAAACATCTAGGTGTCATTAGGATACTATTCCCTAGGTTTAAAAGAAACAAACAAAAACCTCTTTCTTTTTTCCTCTCTGAAAAGCATTGATACTCACGTGGTTTTATGTGTGATTTTGCTTAGGTTCTTGAGATGTGGTTAAGTTACTTACAGCCTTGGCGTTATGCTCCAGAAAAGCCGCCACAAAGTGCAGAGCCCTTGCCTCGCAGCGTGTCAGAGAAATGGTAAGGAGGAAAGCAATCGTGAGTAATCTGAACCAAGCCTCAATTTTATGCAGATCCCGAGTAAGACAGCAGAATTTCAGGAAGCATCCACCAATCTGAATTAGCTTCCTATATAAGATCAGACTGGATTTGAAACAACACAAGCTTTTGTTTTGAGAGGAATAGTCTTTTGTCTCAGTGCAGACAGACCATCTTTCCAGAGACAGTATTAAACATTCCCTTAATGACTCATTTGGCAGAAGACAAAATGACAATTATTTAAATAGCTGTACTCACAAATCCTGTACTCACTTTGACAGGGCTGCCTTCATTCAGGAAAACCTACTCATGTATACTAAGCTGTTTGTAGGATTTCTGAACAGAGCTCTTCGAACAGACTTGGTCAGTCCCAAAAATGCTCTCATGGTGTTCCGAGTAGCCAAGGTCTTTGCTCAGCCCAATCTAGCTGAAATGATCCTGAAAGGTAAATGGATATTTTGACATCTTATGCTGTCCTGTCTCAATCTTTCTTCACAATGGCTACATCTTACCTCAGAAGCACTGAGGTGAATAGACTTGCTCTTATTTTGCCATTTGGGGAGTATTATGTAACTGTCTTCACAACTTTTTTTCAAATTCTAGGAGAACAGTTGTTCCTGGAGCCAGAACTTGTTATTCCCCATCGTCATCACCGACTTTTTATGACCCCCACGCTCGGTGGGAGCTTTTTGTCTTCATGGCCTCCAACAATTACAGATGCCTCATTTAAGGTTAAGAGTCATGTTTACAGCCTGGAAGGACAGGATGTCCAGTATAAACAGATGTTTGGCACAGAAGTCAGAAATTTGGTAAGCAACAAGTTTCTTGTCACGTTTTGCTACTTTGACAGGTGTTTTCTCAATGTTGAACATCCATAGTATGAGAAGTTAAGACTGGAAAACCTTACACCCTGCACTACAGCATACTTAACTTTTCTGATTATGATTTCTGGAACCTGAAAGGTCTCAATCCAGCATGGCTATAAAAATCTGCTTGCTATTTTCTAAATAAGAAGTTAATGTAACAGCTTGCTGCCTTGTAGTAGTATACTGCAAAAGTATTTCCTCTCAGACACGCTTACTGTGAACTTCTGAATCATTGTATTGATTCCTACTTATCAGCCAGTCAGATAAAAAATAGCAGGGGGGGAAAGCAGCTGAAAAACCTAAGCAGCACTCGAGTTTCTTGAATTTTTCAACAGCCATGAACTACCTTTGCCCTATTAGAAATGCAACTAACGGTCTTGGCACAAGTCTGTATGAGCTAAGAGAGTGAGTTTGCTGGGTTTGCTCTCACTGCCAGGTATCAAGGCACAGTTCATCCATGTATTGATGCTTAGCAGTCCTTTATTTTTGTCCCACACGATGTCTTTTGTTTTAGGTGCTAAAACTGGCTCAGTTAATTTGTCAGGCGCAACAGACGGCAAAATCCATATCAGACCATTCTGCAGAGACAATGTCTAGCCAGTCCTTCTTTTCATGGTTTAGATTTACACCATCTGAGATGAATGGTTCCTACACAGGCAATGACCTTGATGAAATTGGGCAAGACAGTATCAAGAAAACAGATGAATATTTAGAGAAGGCACTGGAATACTTGTGCCAGATCTTTAAGGTATGTAACATCTAAGTTATTTCCCTGTGTGGCAGCATGAGCAAGTGAGTCAGGATTCCCCAAATGTCCTTCTGTCTCTCTTGGACACTGTGGTCACAAAACCATCCAGAGACCCTGCTAGGAAATTTTGTTGTAAATGCCTTCTAGGCTTGACTTGACCTGACCACTACAAGGCCCTTTTCAATACAGATGGGACTGGATGCTCTGAATTTCTAAGTAGCAAGTTTCCTTTGTTTCAAGTGACCACTCGTTTGGACTGCTTCATTTATAGCAAACCTGTCTCTTCACTTGTCTGTTCTTTTCAAACAGGCACAAATAACTTAAAAACAGTCCAGTATGTTCTAAATGTAAAGAGCTATAAAAATACAATATATAACTGCAGCTATAGATGAGTGGATGAACTAGTCTGTTTCTCTGGTTAAACTTAAGAAAACGGATTAATTTCTCTGTCAGCCATCAGAATTGACCTGAGAAAAGTCAGCTGTTTGGGAGCTTTCAAGGAGTAAGGGACATATAAAACAGAACCCCTCTCTTGGATTTTGTGAGCACAGACAAGAAATCTGGAGATTTTTATCTCCTTTTAATGTCTAACTGAGGTACTGTTAACAAGTTCTTGGTATCTGTGCTGGCTGTCCAGGGCTAAGGAGTTTGTGAAGGGAGAAATAAATGAAATAGAAGGGCATAGATCAAACACATGCTTTAGA
The DNA here is from genome assembly GCF_000703405.1 of Apaloderma vittatum. NCBI lineage: Eukaryota > Metazoa > Chordata > Aves > Trogoniformes > Trogonidae > Apaloderma > Apaloderma vittatum. The sequence goes on along the minus strand of NW_009700668.1, from coordinate 30,482 downwards.
ACTGTGTTATTCTTGAGTAGCTGAATGAAGCCCAGCTGACCCAGATGATGATGAACTGTGGGACAGCTCACGATGAGAATGGAAAAAAACAGCTTCCAGACTGCATTGAAAGTGAGGATGGCCTTGTTCTTACGCCCCTTGGCAGGTACCAGGTGAGAGAAGAAAGATGCCATATTGCATCCTAGATTGTTCTTGAAAAACTGTTTGTCCTTCTGTGTAAAGAGAAAAGCCACTTACTTGGGGCTAAGGGAGGTGCCTGTATGAAGGTGTTTCATGTGGGAGCTCCTAGATAAGAGATTTACTTTCCTGCTCCTAGATCATAAACGGCTTACGTAGATTTGAGGTGCAGTATCAAGGAGATACTGAGCTTCAGCCCATCCGAAGCTACGAAAATGCCACTCTTGTCCGCCTCCTGTTTCGCTTATCCTCAGTGCTTAACGAAAGGGTAAGCACAACACTACCTCCTTTTTATATTTGCCATTGGAAATTTCTGTCCTTCATTGCACTTGCACATCTACGACACTTTGTTCTTGCTCTGTCTTCCTTTTTGTGGTCTAGATGGGTATTTCCCAATAGTAACAGACCTGCTTCTCCACCTGTAGTTCAGCTTTCCCTCCACAAAACATTAATAAGTTACACATTAAATGTGTTCTTTATACATGATGAACAATGGAATATCATTCAGAACACGTTTCTAAAACAGGAAAAGTAAATTTTTTCTTCCTGTAGCTATGATAGATACAAGGCAAGTCTGCACTAAAGCAGTTCTACTATTTAAAAGCACATTTTGATTTTTTCTACTTTATTTCCTATAATACTTGTACTGTAAATGAAAAAAATATAAAATAAGTTACACTTACTTTATGACAGTAGTTACAGTAGAATACTAATCCTTAACTTTTTCTTACCTCAGTTTGCTGATCAAATGGACGTGCTTTGCTCCAGGCAAGATTTTGTTGGCCGATTTTGTCGCTATCATCTTATCAACCCCCACCTCATGCAGAAAATCAGGTATAGTCCCGTGGTGAAGGACAGAACAAGCCAGAACTGGGGACCAAGAATCAGTCTGAGGTTTCTGGCTAGCTACAGAACTCTCATTTCTTTACTGATGATCTACTTCATTGCATCCTGGTTTTATGTTGGGCCAGTGGGCTGCACATTCATTATCCTGATTGGGTATTTTCTTTATGCTGTAATAATGACTTTTTTCTCTGACGGATGGAAACCACATGAACACTGATTTCCTTCTGTAAAAATAAATGTTTTAAGGATGAGCCTGGGATTCAATGACTAAAATGTCTGAATTATCATATCAGGTCTTCCTAAAGTATTTTTTAATATTAAAGTTAATTGAGTTTTAGAAGCCATGGTGTGGTCTTGTCAAGTGGAAATAACCAATGTAAATTTTATTTTTATAAAAGCATTACTATGGAATCTAGTGAATGGCTTTTTTTTTTTGGTGGGGGGGGAGGATGAGCCATCAGTACTTGCAATTCTGAAGTGAACTGTGCACAGCAATATGACAGGAGAGAAACCATGCCCCAAACACAAGAGTACCCACATGTGCACGTAACACATTCATGACAGCATCTGACTCAACACTGGTGCAACACGGCAGAGCTCAGCTGGTATCACAGCTGCTCCTCAGCAGCATCCGTCACTCTGTATGCTTCCTTAAATGACACTATTTTAAAAAAAGAAAATTACAGGTATTTTCCTATCTTACTACAGATATTCATTAATCTAATTATTCATTAAACTTGTTAACAAATCCAAGACTGCTACTAGGAATGCCACCTTTTCCTGTTGCTGCAGACAGGATGAATTAAAAGCTGTGACTTTATATAGAAGACTCAAATGATAGGACCTGCACTGCTTCCCATAGCCCCTTGCAACTATTTGGTGCTTTAAAATGCCATCCCTGAGAAGATATTCTCAAAAAACTCACAGATCACATATAGGTGAGAAACAGGTGAGATTTGGTAATAGAAGTATCTTTCTTTAAAATGTAGCACTTTTCAGAACGGAATCAATTATTATTACAACTATTAGCTCACACTGTCAGTATTAACTGCATTGGCTTTAGTACATTTCATGCCTTTTATGGTCAAGTTTGCCCCACAAAAAATTACTCACAAGTGAAAATCCCTTTTCCTTTGTGCAGAATGAACCAGGGCAGAGCAGTAGGAGTCAACAGTTTTGGAAGACAGAGAAAAAGCAAACATTGCCAAATGTAAGCATCGCCATATCCTGTAAGATAACTATAGTACATTAATATCAAGGCATAAATATTTTCAGTAGTGTACTGGGAAAAGGATGAGGCCAGAAAACAAAGATACGGTGCTTCAGAACAGGAAGATGTATTCGTTAGCACAGTAATTCCAAAAAGGGGTGCCTGCAAGGAGGTTTTCCCCGTGTTCTGCCCTTAAGCAGGCAGTCTCAAGAGCCTGGCAAGGGTGAGCAGTCCTGGGTAGCCCCAAGGGCAGAACATGTTGTGCTGGGCTTGGCAGCCTCCAATACACCCACTCCCTGGCTCCCTGGCTGTGCCAGATAATGTCACGGTAGCTCACAGAGCAACGACAAAGCTAGACTTGAACACAGAAAAGCTATGCCTCAGGTAACAAGTCTGGAAAAACAGAAGAACAGCCCATCACACAATACCCTTGTTCCATGAAGAAAAAAAGAGTAATTCATTTCAATTACCAAAAGTTTGGGGAAAAAAGTTCTCACTGAAGTTCAAAGTCCCCTCAGCCAGACGGGCCAGTCCATCACAAAACCACTGAGCTCACCAGCAAGGCAGTAATCCTATCCCCAAACCTTGCCTACATGGAAAAGCAATGGTTTCAGGTAAGCACAGTAACAATCATTTGCTGCATTCCTCTATGCAGTCTGACTGCCACACCAGTGCCTCTTCTAAAAAAAGACAGTTTTGCCACTGAAACAAATGCTAGCGAAGAGCCTTATTGAAAGACAGGGAACTGAGGCTACCCTTCATTGAACCGCACTTTGACACTTACTCTTCATTGCCATTTCCTTATTACTACTTTATACATTTACATTGAAGTTTCATGATAGATTCAATTGCTATTGCCACCTCATTTCAAATAAAAGCTGATTATTAATTCATTTTGTATGCATTTTGTTCAAAAAGGATCAGACTTGCATATTTCTGATTTCAGAACAGATGTGTATTTCTGAAAGACATGATGCTCTGAATTTTTCATAACAGGAACATTTTCTGAATTTACCAACAGCTGCTCAAGTACCCAAACATTAATACTACCTTATTCCCACTGTGGTGCAACTTTCCAAGGAACTGGGAAAAAACTTTGGTTTTGTTGTGTTTTTTTCTATTGGCAAAAATTATAAGCAGCATATGAGTTTGCCCAACAGAAAAGGAAGGCAGCTATATTAATACACAGCTATTTGACATGTTGTGGGTTCACATCCCACTTCAATTTTCATTATTTTTCAACTGAGAAGCTGCTGTACATCAGGGTGCCTACTCCACCCTCTTAGTCTAACATCTCATTACATCTTGTCTGAAGGAAAATCAAAAAGTACTGCAGTGACAGCTCTAAAAATTGCGCTAGGAAAGCTGTAAACCTGAGGGACATGCATATTTTCCATCTATTCCCATATATGTTTTAACCACACTGTTCTGAAATAAATGCTACAAATGTTTCCATGTCAGATCCTGGCAATGTCTGTAAACCCCTATGAGAACAGTCTCATTTCTCGGGTTGTGACTCAATTACGTATTACAAACAGTACTGGTGCCACTGATTGTTTTGCCATAAGGGAAGAGTCAAATGTATACCAGTACCAGTTAAAAGATAATGTTGCATGGCATGAAGAGCCCCTTATGATTTCCCAGCCTCACCTTCAAAGCACATGAGTTTTCACTTACCATAGAACAAAGTAACCACCATCCAACAGAGACAACAGAATTGGTTTCTGAAGATCAATATGGGAAGAGCAGTATAATGTTAGCATCCAACACAGGAATAATAATAAATTTATTACAATAGAAACAAACAGATAATGCATTAGTTCATGTACAAAATACTGATAGCATTCTGCTGCCTCAGTCAGTGCTTACTAAATACCCACATTTAAAAAACATCCTAGAACTGATGACACCACACAGATTTACACAGGTCATAGCAATTCCCTGACACTACTTTAAGAGAGCCCAGCTACTCTTTCAGGTTTGCTGCACAATACAGGGAGATGGAGCGGGATATAATACGGACATCTGAAATCTGAAATTCTTCTGTACCAGGAAGTGAAGAGTCAGCAACTTATATGCACAGGGGAAATAAAACAATCACATTATGCCTGAAATTAAGAGTAACATGTGGCAAATGTTTTCAATAGAAGCGCCCAACAATAAGGCAGCAGATGATTGACTTAAGTGCCCATCGTTGCTCAAGGCACGAAATATTAGCTGTCAGTTCCACTCCTGAGCTATGTTGGTTTTTCCTTTTCTTACTAAACAAACTGATGTAGCATACCAGCATTTTCACTGAACTGCGTCACCTCCCAAAAGAAGCCAGATGCCTCAGAGAGGCTCTTAGTACAAGAAGAAATGTAGCTACAGGCCTGCTGGAATGGTTTGTATTACCAGGGCTTTATACTGTTGGGTTTCCCAGCCCTACACCTTTATGGCCACATTTACTGAGGTTTTGGAGGAGTCAATGTGCACACTAATCTCTCTTCTTTCTCATCTCTTTTGGAGAACCATGTGGTCCATGCTAACCAAAAACCATTTATACAAAGTAGTGTTTAAAATAGGCTATAAAATAGGATTTTTTTCTGCTCTATTTGGTTCCCCTCCCCCTAAGTGGGATTTATCTCACATATCTGAGGGATGCCTTAAAATGCTGTAATTTATTTAGTTGCAGCTAATTTATTTCTGGGGCAGTATCAGGTCACAAACACACAGAGTGAAAGGAATACTGGCACTGAGCAAACTTTGAAGCAAATTAGGGCATTTTTTTTTCTCCCTCTTATACTAGACTCCCTGATGGAAGTCCACAAATAATTTCTTCTCTAAGAAGACAATAAAAACTCATCCTAATACAGTCTCAAGAACCATATATACACATTTTGTATATTTGAAAATGCTGGCAAAAGTCCACAGAGGCAGAAGATAAAAAGCATGAGAGCTAAGTCTAACATCAGGTTCTCTACTGAACCTGACACCTAGAAACAAAACAACATAAGGCTTCCTTCTTCTGAAGTATCCTCTCCAAAACGCCTGTTTTTTTCCAGTAGCATGTGGAAGAGGCCAGCTGTCGAGACCACCTTTCTTGCTTCGTAATTTAGAAAAGTGAGATGTTATGCAGCAGAGAGGCAGGCCTGACGAATACTTTGTGCCCACGTGTTTAGGAGTGCCGTGACTGAATGCTTGTCTGGAAGTTGCAATAGTTTTGAAGTCATGTACCGATACACTGACTGCAAAAAGGGATTGGCTGCTAGAAAAAAAAAGATAACAGATAAACAGAGTTATAATAAGTATAACCTTAAGTGATCCCATTTTCCCACTATTACCACATAAACGTGCCCACCAAATGTCATGCTAGCATCTTCATACCATACTGTCTAGGGTTTTTTATCCACAGAGGGCTCTGGTCTGGATAGTCCGCTGGAACACTGAGCTGTAGTGGTGGGACATTTGGCAGATTCTTGTCATCTAGAATGCAAATACACCTCCCATCAGAACAAAGCACTCCTTGCCGGACAGAGAGGGGTTTTGTGCACAATTCAACTTGGGTTCTAGTCTCTCAATGCCAAGAAGGAACTAGGTAGGTTGTACATCTCCACTTTCTTTGGTGGAAGGCAATCTCATTGCTCACCTTAACAATGTTCTTAAATTCTTGGCAGAAAAGCCTGGCAAGCATAGCTCCATCAGCTTGCCACCATTAACTTAGTGACGTTCAGCTGATGAAGGCACCTCCATTTTGAAAATTAAGTGCCTTATGTACTAATATTCAGGACACATACAGTTCGGATTTCTCAATGAAAGGGGAGGAGGAAACAATCTGCTTTCCCCATTGGAATCCAAGAGCAAAACAAGTTAATAGATTGTTACACTTCATGATTATTCAGCTGAGAATCAAAAAAAACAAAAAAACCACCCTGCAATCCGAATTTCTTTCTGCAACATATACAGCGTTGTTAGTGATCATCAGCACAAATTGAAACAGAACCTCCCAAAAATTAGCTGAACATTTCTCTAGTTCTGTCCTTGCTGTGCTGGAGATAGAACAACTATCACATATCAGTATAGGTGAAATCAGGAATCAAAATTGTTGCTAGCAGTAAGTAATCTTCTAGATACTAAATGAGATCACCAGTTGCAATTTCAGTGCAAAAAAGTATCAGTCAGTGTGAGTGAAATCGCTAGGTGTACCCTGAGGCAGGCAGTGCAGAACGTCAAGATCAAGTAGTGCTACAAATCTGGCAAGTATAGACTTTGTGCAGAAGTTACAGGTCAGCAAGATTTATGACTGCTAGCAAAAACCTCTTCAAATTTCTACAGTCAAGCTCAGCACTTCTTTCTGAATTCAGCCTTATAGTTTTCTCTTGCATACCTAGTTTGCATATGAGATGAACTGTGCCATTATTACTGCAGTGGGAGGGGTCCAGGTTCACCAGGAATTTAGGATTTAATCTTGCAACTTCTCCTTGTAAGACATTTGGTATGGTCTGTCTTTCATCCTCTTCGTATTTCCGTTTTCGAGGGGAAGCAACAGGGGCCCTACGTAAAATACAGTCCACAAAAAATATTACTCACAGCTGTCTATAAATCCATTTGTTTTTTCAGCAGTTTCTAAAAATATATTTTTCTTTAAATAACAAAGGTTTAAGACAGAGAGCAGGTCAATGATACATACGTGATCGGTGGCCCGTGAATCGCAGTCATAGCCGGCATAAATGTACGGTAAAGGGAATGGTTGAAGACTGGTGAACGGATGTTGGCCAAGACAGCGTCCAAAAGTGGCTGACACAAGTACTGCTGTTTGGTGGGGGGCACTGGGGGAGGTGGTGGAGTAGGCTAAAACACAAGAGAAGCCCCTGTTCTTTTAATGCTCACCAAGAAAGAAACCTCTATTACTGATTCTGCAAAAGCTTACAGCAGTCATCTTACAATGCATGAAGCGCAAAGTATCCTCAGAACTGCATACAGTGATATTAAAAAAACCAAAACGCTGTCTGCAACTTTCATTTAGCAAGTCTGTCCTGAAATCAGCTGCAAAAGTTCACAGAAAGAGTTACACAAGTGGAGGTTGGACTAGATGACCTTTGAAGGTCCCTTCCAACCCAACACTTTCTATGATTCTACAAAGTCTTTGCACTAAGCACAAGAATTTTAAAGTTCGGTCAGAAGAAGTACATGCCACTTAAATGAAAGAAAAGCTTGCTCATTTCTTTCCTGTTGCCTTATTGTCCAACCTTACTCAAAAAGTCTTAACAGCATAACCACTTGCATTTTTTCTTATCTTGCCATATCATGAGACCTTTCAGAACTAACTGCTCATCTCTTGTTAGAGCGAAGCATTACGTACCACAGCCATATCATTTTTCAGCTTCTCCAAAGCAATTTCGCATTTCTGCAGTGTCTTTAGAGGGCACCTGCAGAAAAAGAGAAATTTCATCATCACAAGACATTCACCTCAGCTCATGTGTTTCTGCTATCTGAGCCCCACAGACAGCCTCAATGCCAACACAACTGGAGCTAAACAACAGAGCTGAGCAATCTGATGTCCAGCCAAAAGGGAAAAGAGTTACCGTTTCGAAGGGTCAGTCAGGATATCTAAGAGACTCTTCATTTTACTCAGGTCCTTCTTCCTATCTGAAATAGCATTAGAGACACAAACACTGACTACAAGAACAGCTTCTGTACTTGCAGACAAATACACAGTATGCTGTTAAAAATGAAAACCTGAGGCAACACTGAAGAAAGTAGTGAGGTGAGGATTAAATATCTTTCATCTAAACATAAGTATATTCATTGTGTAAACGCAAAAATATCAGGAGTAAGGGAAAACTGACAAATTTCAGGATGAGGATTTTACCCACTCTTCAGTATAAAATCTTTCACTATCATTTTTAATCCCTGGAGTAGAAATCATCACAAAAGGAAAGGTACTGCTTCTTTCATCAGAAGAGACAGTTGATAGGGAGAAATGCATGAACTAAATATAGGGGACCTCACCTTCATTTTTATCTATTTTATTGATCATCCTCCGGAGTGGTTCAATGTATTTTGATAGCTGTTTGAGTTTTTCCAGATACTGTTGTTCTTCTGACTGGCTAGAACTGGCTGGACTCATGACAGAATTCGGATTTCCTGGCAAGAATTAAAGACTGCATGTCACAGGGACGATAAAAGATAACTGCAGAACAGCACTCTCACATTTCAGAATCTAGAACTGAAATGTGGCACCCTCAAAGTGTAGCTCACATCAAATATCCAAATCCACAATTGGATGCCCTCCACAATTTAAGTGCTTATCCAGCCCTCTAGTCTTTGCATGGAAATAACACGTCCTGTGCTCAGAACAGCAATTCCCATTTAATACAGATTTGTTCTGAAAAGGTTCAAAGTTTCATATACCCATTTTCTAGGTCCTTATTTTGCCTTCACTCTAGCACATTAAGCACTAAATCAACACACTGAATTTGCTGCAGTTTTCCATAAGTCAGTGCTTTCCAAACTGCAGAGCCCACACTGGTGTGAGAAAGAGCCAGTATGTTGGTTCCATTCACAGTATCAAAACCTGCTTATTGCATGTGGGCGAGAGAAGAGTACAAGTGTCAGAGCACACCTAGGAAGGTGTTTTGGAGCAAAGCAGCCTGCTGCCTGTGGTTACATCCTTTACACTTCCATGCTCTTGCTAAGGGTTCCTTCCTGCATGGAACTAAGAAATCATTATGCCTCTACAAACTTGCTCCATTAAATTAAGTATCATTCTTCTTTCAAAAGACTGGAGAAGTTAGAAAAACCCATTCCTTCATTCGGTGATGAGAAATGAGGCTTTAATTGATATTGATTTGAGAGATACATATTGTTCAGTTACATGGTGGATGCGACAGGTTTACTACTTGCTAATGCTGGCTGCTTTGTAGTGCTCTTTAAAGCTCACAATGTGACAAACAATAACAGTTTCCTGGGAACTATTATAGTTTCCAAAACACACCCCAACTCACAGTCAGCAGTACGGTTCTCCGATCATTTACCTGGCGTATTTAAAGGACCTGGGGATGGGACACTAAAGTTCTGAGGTGTTCGTGCAGCTGCTGGGCTCTGGGATGGTTGTGGAGATGGACTGGGGAGAAAGCTGCTGGGTGATGGAGCTGGGCCAGAGCTGAAAAATAAGGAGAAAAATCAAACCTGCCAAAATCTGACAAGGAAGTATGATCAGCCTGTGAGCAGATACACTTTTAGAAAGCACTGTTAATGCACCCTGTAGCTCTGCCAGTAGACTTGGTTAGGAGATTGTATGCAGCTTCCTTTACTAAAAATAATTTTTTTCAGAGTATTCAGCACAATCCCACCTGTGCTCTCACTGAAGTTTACATTACAATTCATTCACTTCAGTGGAAACATAGTAAGATACATTGAAGACTGCCAAAAAACCTCACCCTTACAGCATAACAAAGGTTGTCAAAAGCTGCAGTCTCGCTCACCTGACATTTGAATTAGGCTGAGAAGTTGGCTGGCCTGGCTGAGGAGACGGTTGTGGTGGTGGAGGCATTGACTGGGGTGTCTGAGCTTGTTGGACAGGAGATGGCGATGACATCATGGTAATATTGTTCTGGCTTACCTGAAATGTGGAAAAAGGTAAGATCAATAACAGCAAAAGGGAGGAGAGGATGGGAACCTAACCTACCTATGGAGAGAAGCATATCCTCAGGCCTACAAGAAAAGAAAGTGTTAGTCTCCTGTTCTCCCCCATAAGGAGTCTCACCTGCATCACTCCTGAGGCTCTCAGGGCAGTACTTCATACCGACTTTACTAGAAATAACCATTAAAACTGAATGTAATTTGAATAGCTGTGCAAGAATTGTTTTTTTTCATTTCCCAAACTATCATGTTGCAATTAAAATGCCAGAAGCGCCATCTGAAAAACCTGTACTTTACTTGAACTAAAGCAAAGAAGAGCAGGAACAAAAGACAGTTCTAATTTGAGAATTAACAGCCAAAAAACTCCTCCTTGTTTTGACATTTTAATTACAGTCCTGAAAGGTCTGTCAGATTCGACTGTAGCTTTCCAACTGATTTTCTTTAGGAGGAAGGAAGAAAACAAAATTAAGCAAGCCCAACCACCAACACCTTCTTTAAATATTCAGCTTTGGAAATCTGAGTGGAGATAGCAACACTCCAAACTGCATGGCTGGGTAGCGAAAAAGTGAAGCAGCTTTCTGACCTTTGGAGAATGATGAGGTGTGCCTAAAGGAGAAAAAGATGAATAAGAGCATTTCCAGAACAGCATTAAACTCTGGGCAACACCTAAGTTTATTCCGTACACTCCAAAGTGCCAGGGCCAGATGATGCTTAAATTAGAGCACACTCTCGCATTTGTTCTAACGGACATTCTTCTCCTTGATCACTTAAAACCAAACAAAACCCCCAACCTGTATCATGGCTAGGAGCACGGTATAGTAACACAGATATTATGTGATCATGTTTGCTAAAAGCACATGCAGGGTTCTTATGACCTGAGGCTATAACTAAGTACATACAAAGATAAATTGAATTAGCCCACAGAGGCCACACTGCAGCTCAGTAACCCACGCGCCCATTCTGTCAGTCACTGATAAGCACC
>NW_009700668.1:14123-19613 GCF_000703405.1 Apaloderma vittatum | reverse complement strand
TCCCTCAGTCTAAACCACTTCCAAGCAAAGGTCCCAGTAAATCCACAAGCCCCAGACGCTTCAGGAGCATTGCAATTTGGTTGTCCTTCACTTACTCATTAAATATCCATTTAAATCATGCAGCTGTTTCCAGAAGACATGATATTTAGCACATTACAGAGCAAGTATTTCATGTATGCACTGAATATAACAGAAGATGTTTTGGTCACGCTCCACTAAAAGAAAAAAACCAAATCAAAACAAAACCAATAAACCCAAAAGACAAAAAAACTCCCTCCGGACCTTTAATTACATTAAACTCATTTAATTCCCCATCTATTTAACTCCACAGTTAAGCCATGGTTACTGACCATTTGGATATTCTTCATCTTCAACATACATAAGGAGATGGAACTACAGATTTTTTCACTGCAGTATCAGAGTTTCTGCATCTACAAGCAAATTCATGGAGAGCTATTACAGCCCACTGAACGTGAACTTACTCTGCAGCTCTACGGTGACCTGATCATGACACCAAGTCTCCATTTTCTGAAGTCTTACGCAAAAGATATCTGGGTGTACTTGACAAAAATTTGTATTTAATATGCACTAAATCAAAGCTACTCTTTATTTAGTATTTAGAGCACACCATGCCAGAAGATAAACTTAGCTGTGAGGTCCACCTCCAGTTTGCTGAGGCTCAGGCAAAGAACAGCACTCAGCAGATAGGGCTAGCAAGAGTTTTCCAGAAGCTCCCAGCAGCAAGAGTGTACAGTATGCAGAAGCTAACAGAAAGGAAAAGGAGACTGTCACCAGGAAGTGATGGGTAATAACAGGGATCAGCAGAAACACTTTTAGCCCAAAGGAAAACTCTAGAAAGCATTTACATTTCTGTACTCACAGTTTCAACATTAAGCCAGTAAGAATAGCCTTGCCTACAAAGTTCAGCTAAGAAAAAAAAAAAAGCAGTTCAAATTCTCTGCCGATTCAAAAGACTATGAGATTGTGGAATACAATACCGTAACAGTAAATATATTTTGACTGAAAAGACTTCAACAGCAAAAAAACCCAAGCAAACCAAAAGCGCACTGCAGAATCAACTGAGTCTTGTGACAAAAAGGACAGACTGATAGTTTTTTTTTGTCATACGGGGCAAAAATAAATAGCCACGCAGTATTGATATTACATCTGGGCCTTTTGTTGAGAGAGATTCTTCAGTGCAATACCAAGATTCATTTCTAAAGAGAAAAGACACTTTGAACTACCTATCATCAGGTCTAAACAACTCTTGATACTATAGTCAAAAGGATGACAGACTCTTAAGCAAGAAATTAATAACTAGACATATGCTACAGCCCTTTACTCCTATTGTGAACAGCTGGCAAGGCCTCTGATGACAAAGAAGTTACAAATAATATTGTCTGTTGGATATAGTAAGCATTTTACAAAATTAAGAGGTGCAAATGACAAACACTTCTAATCTGTATCTACCTAGAACCTGAGCAAAATATTTTGGTGGACACCACTAAAGATTCACACTGCTCCAGAGCTGTCAAATACAGTGCATGACAGCCTGGCTTTAAAACCACAACTCATCTCACCCATCCCACCACCTGCTTAGGAGCCATTTTCCCTCCCATCATTGTTCATAAAGAGATTTCCTATATTCTTCTGCCACCTGTAGTCGTCTACATTTTCACAGTCCTTCACAGGCTATTGAGAGCGCTCTTTGATAACCAGTTCACTTGGTGTGAGAAATCAAATCTCAATAACCATAGACACCACAGCATTACTAGATCAGCATATGGCACGGAATGCTTAAACCAGAGGCCATTTTTAGGACTCGCATACTAAATATAAGCAAATCTAATACTTACCAATCTAACTATCTATTAGAAGGTCTCATCACCAGACTAAACACTGTGAATACTTCACATGGGAGATGATAGTCTCACTATACGTAAACTGCTACAGCAAACAAAGCTCAAAGTAACCTCTCCTTTGACTCAAAAGCTATGCCTGGATTTTATTTCAGTTAACATATAAACAATTCCCTGGACTGAAGTGACCATCTATCTTAAACCAGAAATAACAACAGATGTCTTTGCCTAGGTCTGCAGAATCCTTCTGGTCACTGCATCTACCTTAGCAAATTCCTGAGAAGAAAAGACTGTGACTACAAAATGTAATGCAGTAGCACTAGCAGGGACAGTTTCAGACATTCCACAGCCCCATGACAAGGAAAGAAAAATGCAGAGTGAAGAAACTTTCACTAAACCTATGACCAAAATGCAGCAGTATTAAGAACTAAAACTGCATCTAGTATTACACTTGAAAACTGGCCTCTAGAGGAACAAGGCACATGGTTCCTGAATAACAGCTGAATGCTATTCCACCATCATGATATGATTCGTATTTAGACCAACACCAATCACACTGGGCGCAGCAAACTTCTGCAGGGCAGAGCAGTGTCTCGTTTTGTGACTTGCTGGCAAGAACTCGGTTCTATTTCATTCCAGTTCTTCACATTCCTGCTCCCCTACAATGACACATTTTGCTTGCAAAACATGACTGTGAGGTCTTTAGCAGATCTGGACCTGCACCAAGCAGATGCAGTACTTTGACCTCATGCATCTTCCAGCAACAGCTGGACAGCTGCTGCCAGCCTGCCTACACAGGTTCTTCTCTGATGCAGGTACAGGTAGAATCCTTCTGGCAGCTCCTTCTACCCAACTGTGAAAGAAAAGAACAGCTCCATTTTTCTCGGTCCCTGACATCACATCAAGAACCAACTCAAACTGAAACAAGCTAAACTTACTATTAATGAAAGAAGCACCTGTACACAGCAGGAACACATGATAAGTAAGGTTGCAGACACAACTAGGCACACTGCAGAACTGACTTGCAACACCCTCATAAATGCACACTTGTTGAGTATGGACAAAGACTAAACAGAAACCAGAAAGTTCTAACTTGAGACTTGAATCAATTCTGAACACGGAAACATTTAAATGTTAAAACCAAAGATCTATGCCACTTTAAAAATGCTCTCAGAAGACCTATTACTTAAAATTAAAGTCTCCAAAAAAACCTTCAAACAGCCCAACATCCCAAGTAACACCAGCAAGTTAGTTGTCTGATGAAAAAGTGAACTTCCACTTGCTCGAATGTAAGTGCTATACAATCACGTATTGAATGCTTTGCACAATTCCTGACACAATGTGCTTTGACTCAGTAAATACCTGTGGCATTTGCTGTCCGCCCAAAGGAATGGAGCTTGGCGGTGTAGCAGACACAGCGGTGGTAGGCGGGAACCGTGGTCTTATTTGCATCCCACCTCGGGCCATAGGTGCGGTGATCATCTTTGAGGACAGAGGGACAACAGACAAAAGTAATCGCAAAACAAGAAATGCAGTGCACTGGCAGGATGAGAAGCACATGCAACCTCCAGGAATTAAGGGGAGGGAGAGCATGAAGGGAAGGTTAGTGAGCTTTTTTCTAAAGGTTAATCTAACATGCTAACTTCTAAATCAAATGCCTTTTTAAATCCTTTCTATCAATTTTCGAAAAGCATCTAATGAATTGCAGGTATGTTGAAAGAGCTGATAGGTACATTCAGATTCACGGGTCAAGGGTTGGCTACGCTATCATTTGCACACAGGGCTTTTCGCAAATTTTGCCTGACGTCTTGAATTTCTAGAATTCTTGGGAATAAGAAGCTGTACAATGCCATAGGTTTCTGATGTGCTTTCTTCCACCGTGGACTCAAAGGATTTAGGAGTGCCATCCTTCATTACTGAAGAAACTGGCAGACAGTTCAACAGCAACTGTCAGTATGAATGCTTCACAGTGAGAAAATCTCAGACCAACCTACCCTATGAGAGTGTAACAATGCCAAAGACAAGAAAAAGCACTTCTGGGTTTGAAAAAACTATTCCCTTCCTTTTATAACCCAGAATGTGTGAAATAAATCCTTGTAATTTCCATCAGTTTGACAAATATCCATTCCTTCAGTAATAAACTGTGCTAAAATACTCTGTTATGAGTCCATAATCTGCCTCGAGCTTATTCATGCACTATTTGATTCTCCAGATATACAGACTGAGCACACCCTAAAGTACAATGATTCAGGACAAATGAAGGTTAGTGTCAGAATGGATTTGTATTTTAAAACAGTACTAGGCGTATGCTACTTTGCAACGTCTAGTAGTATCTTTCAGAACCATCATCCTGCATGAGCCACACGGATTTAATCATATATATCTGTATAGCTCTCCGTTACTTATCAAATTTTACGTATTACACCACATATGCTGAGAATTTACAGCAAATGCAGCATATTTTTGAGGTAGTATTTGGAAAAATTTGGCAGATTCACTCATCGGTAAAAAACTCTTCCGTTTGGTATTTCAAAGATCTATGGTAAAATTCTCTGGGCTCCTTTTTTTTTTTCCAGCATACATATTACCGAAGAACCTATACAGTCTCTAGCTATGAATTAATGAAGTCTCCTTTCAGTAAATGATTTGGGGCATTCTTGTTTAGTGTTTTATGTAAATGGACTGAAGCAGCCAGCAATATGTCTCCAGAGAGTCAGAGAATGCATGTGCTTACAACTGTTAAAAATAAATAAAATTAAATACAACATAGCAAGACTGAAAACGGAAAGCAATAACTGATAAAGAAAACAGTATCAAATTCAGCACAGCTGTTAGTTCACAACACCAGGGCAATGCAGTCCCTTTCCATCCAGGCAAAGTGGGATGGTCAGAGACAGGATTTCAAAAGGCAAACAAATGAGAGCACTTCAGACATCACACACACATGCACAGGTACACACACAGCATGCAACAGCCACCAGAAGCAAACACAACAACCCAGCCCTGGAACAAAGCACAGGTGGATGCTATGAAGTGCAGTGAAGAACTACAGTATCAACATGAGAGCTGGTGAAGCAACACAACCCTAGCAACAACAAAAACAGAAAATAAAAAAAAAAATAAAAAAAAAAGAAATTGCTGGGGGGAAAAAAAACCCCAAACATATCCTCCCAGGCACAATCACCCCATCTTAGACCCTTGTGACTGCACACGGATCTCTGGAGGGTACGAAATCCCAGGGATGTTATGGTGACCCACACGTCCCATCGTGGTCCTGTTTCTCATGCCGTACCACCAAAGTGTGAAGATTTAGAATACTTCCTCCAAGGTCAAGGAAATTAAAAATATATTCACAGTTCAAGTGTCTGGCAAACCACTGAATACCAGCACGACAAATTCCAATTCAAAGGCTTTCAGCCATTTGTTTTATTGCAGTTGGTAAAATATGTACAAACATGCACATATTTCTGGTTTTGATATCTTGTACTTTTCGGTGTTTTGAAAAGTGTGGTTGGAAAGGAAGCATGTATATAAAATGACACCAGTTCTGCCCTCTTAACAAAAGTAATCTATTTTTCCCATTCTCCAGCTGATTTACATTTATGAAACCTGTGACCCTTTGACAAAGGAG
>NW_009700668.1:0-14092 GCF_000703405.1 Apaloderma vittatum | reverse complement strand
GGAAAGTGGTGTCCAAAGATTGCATCTGTTTTATGCAAAGCAACACATCCACAAAGGAGTCATTCTTGTCAGTTTTAAAACAGAAGACAAACAGAAGTGTCCAAACACTTTTGAAAATTATTTAAACTGATGGCAAATCCTCCTCCATAAGTGAAATTAATTCATCTCAATTTAAAGAAACAATAATTTTACCCCATAAAACAGAGAGCAAGCAGAAGAAGAGTCTCCCTCCACTGTAAGATACAAACCCCATTATGTGATAAAAACAAAGTGCAATATAACAATTAGAGTATCAAGGCTGCAATTTTCTATCAACTAAAATCCAAAGATTCAGAATTCCATAAATATGCAGCTTTTGGTGAGCATGTGCCACTGTCGCTCCACTAAAGGTAGCTCTGATTTTCAAACAGCAACAGTGAATCAGCATTCTGAGTGCCTGAAGGAGCTGTACCAGAACAGTGATTTAAAGTTTATTAATACTTAACTCCAGCTGATTATAGATTTTTTTCTTGGTGCTGCAAGCACTTGTATAGCACTCTGTGGTCACTAGGACACTATTTTGTTCATCTATCAGCTTCACGTGAGAGTTACGTGCTCACAAGGACCAGGCATCCAAGTTGGGTAGCACTGGCATGCACGCTGTCTTTACGGCTTCATAGAACTCCAGAACTCACATGGATCCACGTTTAAACCCGGGATTGCTTTTACTTTTAAGTAGGAAGGATGAACGGAAACTTTATAGAAAAGAAAAATGCAGCCATATCAACCAAAATTCCCAGTTTGACAGACCCTAGAGACTAAGTTTAAATGTAACAGGCAAAGATTAGAATAGGTTTTGATTATAACAAAAGCTTTCCTGAACCAAATGAAGAAATCAAGGCACATTTAATAAAAAAGCTGCTGCTAGTGAAAAAAAGTGTGCAAAATACAAAGCAAAATCTACTCTTCAAAGAAACTTCTTACAAAGAAAATCCATATATACTCTCAACATCGAAGCTGCATTGCGATACTGTACACAGCCACAATCTTAAAATATTTACAGAAGTGCAAGAAACCCATTTAATTATTGGACTTCACAGTGTTAAGTGAATTTTAGTAGACTCCTAATGCAATCACATGAACATAAATGGAGTAAAGCCTGATGTGGAATTTTCTAAACTCCATCTGTGACAGATAATAAACAATCCCGGAGTTTACTACATGTCAGAATAAGGCTGCAATACACAACCCACCATCAACCATCTTATCATCTGAAACTTTCAAATGCACTGTGCTGTTAAGCCACTGGCACGTGAATCCACTAAACGGGGCAAGAATTAAGTTGACTCTATGTAAGCACAACCCATCTGCTTAAGAGTTGAAAAGAGCACCATTAAGTTAGTAAGAAGAAAAAACGAGTCTCCTTCCAGCCAGCCTAAGGCCCCTGCAGCTCCTACCTGGAAATTATTTAAGAAGTAAACATAAGTTTTAATTCACATTTCAACTGTAGGAAGAGAATTCTGCATTGCTGCCAGTACTATACCAACTGTACTTACCACTGCTCAGCTTTTACATCCTGTGTTATGGTGACACAAGCAAAACGACTAATACAGAAGTGGAATTTAGCCACCAACCAGGATGCAGGCCACATGGGAGTTATGATGGCACAAGATGCTATTCCTGACACAAGACTGGGACATGTATGTTGAAGAACCAATTGTTATCACCGTCCACGTAAAAAGCTTCCACGTGTCTTATTGAAGCTATACTATTACTCGTGCACTGAAGAGAAAACGGTGCATGCAGATGTGGTATGTCTGGGTATACAGAAGGACTGTGCCATTAATCATTAATCCTACTCAACCTCATTTTGTCCGTCTGCCTCAGCCTCTTCATCTACAAAGTGTCATAATTGTACTTACCCATGGCTGTGAAAGGCCTCAGTATGAAACACAACAGAGGTAAGCCATGAAAAACTATTTCATATTCTTGGGGAAAATGTTTTTCAAGTCATTCCCAAGTTTTTCCCCCCTTGTCCTTCGTACCAGACACACATCAAGGAACAATCACTGCAGCTACAAGTGTATTGCAGGATAAGAAAACTGTGTTAGACAACCAGCTTTCACATAACGCTTTTTTTTCTTTTAAAGTAACTCTGCACTTGACACATGCCATTTTGTCTTCACAATTCACATCCAGAACAAGAGAGGTCTACAGCTACTGCCCATTTCACTCAGAAAAAGAATGAAAGATGAAAGGAATGAAAGAGCAGTGTAGAGAAATTTGATTGTCTATACTGGTTTTTTATGGTTGACAGATGGAGATGGAAGGTAAATCACATGTGAGTAAAGATAGCAGGCAAAGAGTCACAATACAAAAATCAGTTTACACAACAAAGCAGTCACCTAAGAAAGTTCAACAGAAGAAGAGGTGATACATTGCATGTACCAACAGTCAGACTTGTAGTGTGACCACAGCAGGCCATCTTATCGATGTGCATTCCTGTGTCAGTACAGGCAACACTCTTACCTACTCAGGACAGAGAGCATGCACAAAGAGGTTGTCAACGAAATCCTGCCTCTGACTCCAGGCAAAGGAGAAACAGCATAAAAGCCCATATTCCCTCTATAAAGGGGATGACCGATGTCAAACCCCTCGTCAGAAAGCCGCCAGAATCCCATCTCCATGCTTATCTCTAGCATGCACTGGCTACGGGCCTATAACTTGTGATACTGGCTCCTGGGCCCTTACCTGCCCTGAAGCTCCCATTTGAGCAGCCTGAGCCTGAGCTGCTTGCACTGCTGCTGCTGCCGCCTGCTGCTGCTGGACCAGCTGAGCTCTTACCTTTAGAATGAAAAGAACAATGTAAATATACATATCTGACTAGGGTACGACACTTCTGTTTCAACTATATTGACTATATTTATAAAAAAGGGTATGGAGACAATTCTTTCAAGAGTTTTTAAGTTTCTTTATGAAAACAAGTTCTCATGTTTCTAACACTTAGAGCAGTCTTTCCACAGCCTGTGCATTCAAGATTTGATTTCCTCTTGCAACTTCTCACCTGTACTACCAGGTCCTCCTATGACAATACTAGATACTTCAGCTTGTTGGCAAACACAGTTGACCACATGTGTGTTGATTTCTGTGACATCCTGTGATTTCCTCAAGCACACTGTATTAAGCACCTACCAATGACCACCATTTCAAATGTTTCCACATTGATTACAACCGTCACTGTGATGTACACAACATCTAACTACTCCTAGCTTAGCTGTTAGGAGCCCAAAGTGGATATATCAATTCATCCACATGGGGTCAAGAATTTCTCAAGTGTGGCTGAGGCTGCGCTCCTCCCCAGCGAAGCCCAAAGAGAAGCAGGTCTTGGGACTATGTCTGAGCTTTTGCTCAATAGCACATACTGACTGTACCGCACAGTTCAAAAGGCTGCAACATTAAGAGGATGACCCAGCAAGAGATTCAACAGAGTAAAACTACTGTCTCGTCCACGTTCTCTTCAAGGCAGGAACTACCAGTAACTTCAACTTTGACCAAAATCTCTAAACCTGGCAGCAACCGCAAAGTCAGCGTGCTAGCAAGCCACTACTGACTGAAGCCACATGCACTAGGCACTTCAAAGCATTTGCTCATGTTCCAGAAAAACAAACATCATGGAGGTGATTTTTCTTTAACCTTTAAACTGTCTGTATTCATAACATGTTAACCACAGATCTCTTAATAAGCTTCTTTTTCCTACTTCATTATTAGCTAAGTCAAAGAATTATTTTTTTTTCTGTAGAGAATCATACCAAACCAACAATCAGCCAAACACTATCCCTTACCTGCATTGCTTTTAATTGCTGTGGCGTAAGAGTAACAGGCATAACCTGACCAGGAATTTGTCCTGATATTGCCTGTGGCTGAGATACCATGGGCTGGGGTTGAGGCTGAGACTGTGGTGGAAGCTGAGGCTGTTGTGCCTGAGTGACCTGTTGTTGTTGCTGTTGCTGCTGCTGCTGCTGCTGTTGCTGCTGTATCTGTTGCATCTGCTGTTGCATTACTTGCTGAGGTGGCTGCTGCTGTATCTGTTGTGGTATTTGTTGCTGTTGTTGCTGCTGTTGCTGCTGCTGTTGTGCCTGCATAGCCTGTGCTGCCTGCAGCTGCTGCATTTGGGCAATTCGCTGTAGTTGCTGCTGCTGCTGTTGCTGCTGCATCTGAAAAGTCGGAAGACAGGATGCTAAAGCTTCCAGTAGCACAACAGCAGCCTTATTTTTATAGCATAAACCAAGAACAAAGAGAATACTAGTATGTCAGGCTTACGTTTTAAGTCCAAAGGGAAAGCTCAATCTTTTTATCCACTTGCTCTTCACGTATCTCAATTCTACCATAGTGCAAATCCCAAGGTTTCAGTGTAATAAGCTTATCAGGCTACTACAACAGTTTTCAAAAGCAAAGATGAAGTCCATTAGCTACTCCTGTACAAATGGGCTCAGAAGCACTTCTTCAAATCTAACCAGCCTGTATGAGCACCACTATTTACCAGAAATGGCACGAGAGCAGACAGCTCCATTTTCCTCTTCTGCTTTTGTGCCTAAGGATGATAGATCTACAGGATGTGCCTGGCACACATATATTTTAAAGTGCCAATGTGTAAATCACACAATTACAAAACAACTATTTCTAGAGTAATGACAACGTTCTTGTCATAATGACAGACTACTCTGATGTTTATATAGAGAATGAGACAAAGGTTTTAATTCTCTATTGCTTTGACAGAAGAAAACCAAATGACCGTTAAGCCTTTCCTCTGGGATGGAATATATTGTTGCCAGTACAAACTGATGTCCTACTCAAAAGTGGAAACACGTTAGTAACAGGCAGAGCTGATTGATATTCAGTATGCAAAAGTCAAGCCTCACATAACAAGTAACCGAACTTAGATTGTCTCAATTCCCATTGTAATTGTCATCACCTGCTGTTGGCTTTGCTGCTGCTGCATCTGCAGTTTCAGCATGTGCTGCTGCTGCTGCTGGACGGCTTGCAACTGCTGTTGCTGTTGCTGCTGCTGTTGGGCCGCTGCAGCCGCTGCTGCCTGCTGCTGCTGGACCTGAAACTGTTGTTGCATGGCTGATTGCTGGGCCTGGAATTGCTGCTGCTGCAAAGCCACCTGCTGCTGCTGGAATTGCTGCTGCTGCTGTTGTTGCTGCTGAGCTATCTGCTGAAGCTGAAGTTGAGCTAAAAAGAAGGTAGACTCTGCTTTAAACGTGAGACCCAAAGTGTGCAAGAGACAGTAGAACTCATAATAATTGACCATAAACCCTAAGCAACGGTAACGTTTGGTAGCAGCATGTATGTTTGCTTCCTCAAATGGATGACTACACTATAGAATGGTTTGGGTTGGAAGGGGCCTTAAAGATCATCTTGTTTCAACTCCTCCACCACAGGCAGGGACATCTCCCACTAGGCCAGACTGCTCAAAGCCCTGTCCAACCTGGCCTTGAACACTTCCAGGGACGAGGCTTCCACAGCTTCTCTGGGCAATCTGTTCCAGTGCTTCACCACCCTCACAGTGAAGAATTTCTTAAATTTAAGTTAAATCTACCTTCTTTCAGCTAAAAGCCATTACCCCCTGTCCTATCAATACGTGCCCTTGTAAAAAGTTCCTGACCTCTAAAGACACTTCCTAATACCAACCTCTAATCCTCACTGCCTATTCCAAGTCAGCAACCTAGGTAAGGAATGTGAAAACGTGCAAGAGGAAATATGCAGAGGTCACCAGCAGGAAGCACCATATCCACAGAAAACATAGCTGAGCTTTACAAAAAAACTAAGTTCTGAAGTTGACATCTTGTAAGATGAAAGAAGCATTTTCTCTTCTCATGCAACAGCTAAACTGTTCCTCACTATACTATGGAAAACATTGAACCCATTAAGTAGCAGTATTTGAAATCAATGTTTCCTGCAGTTCACTTGGCTGATTCAGCCAGAAGTATGAAACCTCTGCAGCACCTTTTCCTTCTGGAAAAGAGTTACGTACTGAGAAGTTGGTCTAACAACGTCAGTGGTTGAAAGAAACTGAAGACTTACTCTGCTGAGTAGCTGTAGAGACACCAGGCATACCATGAGGGGCCATTCCCGAGGCTCCAGGAGGCTGCTGCTGCCCTGGGAGACTCATCTGTTGTCCCATTGGACCAAGGCCACTCATCCCACTCATCGGTGCTCCTTGAGCTCGGGAAGCCATGCCCATTCCAGGTGCCCCTGCCTGGGGACCCCCAGTTAGATTCTGCAGGGCATTCATCGGATCTACAAAGAAAACAGTTACCAATATGCAGTCAAACATGCGACTGCCTTCCCAAAATCCTCAGTTCTCCATCATCCATTGTCTGGTCTGTCAGCTTCAGACCATGACTAGATCCAGTACCCTGAAAATCTAACATTCGTTGTTCTGCCTGTGATACAAGAAGCTTCTGGTACATCTAAGTCTCTCTGTAAATCGAGTGGAGATCATCTAGAGTACTTCAGATTTTCAAAGTTCCAAATAGATTCTGAATACATTAGAGAAAAGGAACTTATTAGCCACTTCTGAATTTATACACAACCCAAAACAGGATGCGAAGAAAACTCCATGAGGATATCCAGCCTGTAAGCCCCAAAATCAAGAAGAGTGTCCCACAGTTGATCAAATTAGCCTCTTCCTCCTAAGTTCCACACAGGGCAGCAGTGCTCAGACCAGAAGAAGTACTTTGCTACACAGTTCCCCCCGTTACATTATGTTTACTATGCAGTGCATAAATTCAGTGCCTTTCAAGACAATTGGAATGCTGGGCACACAGAAAAGTGAAGTCAAAGAGGGAATTCCACTTCAGGAGGGCAAAACACAACATGGGGTACAGAAGCAAGACTAATCAGGCACGGAACAAAATTACCCCCTCTTTTTTAAGAATACTTATAAAATAATTTCTAACTGTTTAGGCTGGATGTTAATCAACTGCAGACGCTGCATACTGGGGATGGGGTGGGTAAGAACAGAGGATCATACTATGTTCCTAACATACACTGCTGTAGGAACGAGCACAGAGGCAGAAGACATGATCAGATCTAACCTCAGTCGAATGGCAGAGTGCACGCGCCCCACAAACACATTTGCCTCTGACACCGCACACTGAGGGACCCAAAGCTGGTAACAGGGAGTAGCCCGGACTGCTCTGCAGGAGTTTGCTTCCAACCACTCACATTCTTTCAAGAATGGTAGCACTGTGAGCTCACAAAAGTACAAACAGGGAAACAAGCACGCCTCTTGGGTTACATCCGAGGTGCCCTCCAAGCCTGTCACCCTCAACGCTGAACAACTCCAAAACTATCTTCCTCCAGCAGCATTTACTATTCCAAGTAGGAAATAATCAGCCTTCTTATTCTTAGTACACTACGGCCCTGACTTCTGAGCCGCTCTATTTAGAAATGGGCAGGGGGATAGAGAAGAAAAAAAATAAGGGGAAAAAAAAATAATGAGCTCTTACCACTGACTGAGGCTTGAGACTTCTTATTGTCTGCAAAGGAAGAACAATATTCACACTTAAATTTGGCCCTTATCTACAATAAACAGTCACATAATAATTTTTAAAATAAAGTCAGTGCACTGTAGTTCTAACAAAATACATTAACGTAAGACAATTTGGTAAACAGAATGTTTCATAAACAATTGAAAGAAAGTAAAAATACAGGAAGAAATCAGGAAGACAAAAAAATAGTAATTTCTCAAAGACTTTTTAATTATTGATGGACGTGTAAAAGAAACAATATTCACAAATTAAGCATGTATATTCCAGGAAAATTTTTTAAGTAACTTGAAGAGTCACATGCAGAATCACACATACAAACCCTAAAATTTATTTATTTGAGGAGGCTTGGACAAGCAATCCCATTACTGAGGAAAAAAATCCATCAAATTGAACATACACTACCCCACCACCACCACCACTCTGGCAATTACTTACGAATATCTCGAAAATGGATAATAAGTCTGGCCACAAGAGAAAGATATTCCTCCTAGAGGTGAAAAGTTAGTATTTTAGAATAGGAAATTAAAAAAATTGCAACCATAGCCTTTGGTTCTTCAGTATTCTTCCTCAAGATAACAAATTTTACTTTAGGATGCCTATGGGCTTACCAGAGCAGTTCACCGCAAGGAGCAGTCCATTCACTCGGTAAGTTAGAATATTTTTACTAAAAAGTCATTGTGGTTGTCAGTATAAGAATGCCAAGAAACCTAAAAATTCACTGGAAGAACCTCTGGGACACTCACAACAATAGTATCACAATATGTGAACATAATTATAAACCAATACATCCACTTCCCAATTTTTAGCCACTCCAGTTCCTTTTTCTTAAGGACTGAACCCACTTACTGGGTACATTGACTTACTTCAGCCTGTGAACTATGTCACATTCAAACTCCGAGAACTCTTTTTTAAGCCAGGTTAGTATTACAAATACAAGTGAGTGACAACTTCAAGACCAACACATGATAGAAGTGTCAGAAGAGAAAAGACAAATATCCTTTGCCACATTTTATTAGTGTACTTCATCACGTGTAAGAGAAATTGCACAGGGCTAAGAAAGCCTTCCGGCCCGTAAAACTACCAGCTTGCCAGCGGGGATCCCACCAGCAGGCACAAATTTGTGACACCACCATTATAGAATTTTCAAGTTCTATCTCAAATGTGGCCTGCTTAGAGACAGCAACCGCATCCAACTTCTCGTAACACAGCTCCAGGAAAGAAGTTTACATTTTGGTAGAGTCTAGAATGGTACACAATAATCAGACTATCACGGAGAACACACTGCCTCCCTTGGACTTACTCTTGACACAGCCTTCTCACCGATATTTGAGTCTCTCCTGACCACCAGACTGGTCATGTGGAGCGGTGTTATGCTGTACATCAAGGAAATACCATGGAATTCACTACAAATAAGTCTCCAGATAAGAATTAAATGCAGTCCCATCTATGCATTAAATGCTGCAGCATCAGCAAAGCTGTCTTGGACT
This sequence comes from Apaloderma vittatum, assembly GCF_000703405.1. Lineage (NCBI taxonomy): Eukaryota > Metazoa > Chordata > Aves > Trogoniformes > Trogonidae > Apaloderma > Apaloderma vittatum. The sequence continues at coordinate 5,067 of NW_009700668.1, read as the reverse complement.
GAAGCCCAGTTGATGTGTATATTGTAGGGCAAACACCTCACTTCCCCTGAAGCTATTTCTGCGGGTTGTTCCAAACTTTTTCTGGCACCCCAGTAACTTCTGGAAACAAGTAAGAGATGCTTTACCCTTGTTTTGGCCTTCATAAACACATGACTCTCCATATCTTTGCTGGATTTATTATGGGCAACACCAGCCTTCCTCATAGCATCATCACTGAAAAAAAGGAGAAAACAAGGCTGGTATTAATTGAAGGCATTAGAAAATGCTTTCTTTAGTTAGTAAGGTCTTTAAAACAGCTTTTTTACCTCTCTCATTTATAGACTTAAAAATTAAAAACCCAAACAAAAAAACCCACCATATACTTCAGTTAAAATTGCCACACTTTAAAATTTCTTCAAATAACAGGGGAAAAATATTCAACTAATTTCTAAAAGGCAACACAAATATATGTTGTAGAAATTCAAGAAAAATTGCTAAGCAGGTCATTATTTTACCACGCAGTGTATTCTTTTGACAAAATATCAGGCCCTGTTCATTTGAGGAAAGCTGAATGATGGGATTAGCGTAATCTGTGTGTGGTGAACAATGGGCTTGAGCCTGCCTAGAGTTAAGCATATCCAAAAGAATGCCCTAAACGTAAGATAGAAGAATGAGAAAAAAAATAATAAATAAAGATTTCATAAAGGCATAGAGGTTTGACTAATGAGTGAGAGTAACAAGTGGGAGCACTGACAAGGGGCAGAAAAAGAGGAGAAGTGCAGCGATGTACAGGGCAGTGAGGGGACATAAAGCAGCAGGTGAAGCAATAAGACAAAGAAATGGAAAGTTGAGGGGAAGAAAAAGAACAGGTTTCCTAATAAAAAGCTTTCAATTCCCTTGCTGTTCATTCCCATTTATCAGCCCAAATCATAAGGACTTGCTGCCCTTTCTCCATCACACCTCTAATAAAATGGACCTAGATCTCCCCTCTGGGTGGAATTTAAACAGGGAAAATGAAAAACAAACAAGAAAAACACAATAAAAACCAAAACGGACAAAACAACTAAACCCACAGAAAACCACACACTGCTGAGGACATGGGTGGAAAGGAAGGGGGCATTCTCAGCACATCAGAAAGTAGCAAGTAATTTAACTGTGAAACATGGAACAAGATAAAGACAACCTAAAGCAAGAAGTTCAGTCAGGAGAACAACCCTATTCAAGTCCTCCAGGTATTTTCATTCTTGGCAATATCACTTCACTGCAAAACCTGTTCTGTTTTAAAGCAGTCTAGCAGCTGCAGTCTGAATTCCACAAACAAGTTACCAGGAAATACTTTCACCTTGTAATTAACATCTCAGCAAATTATTTCTCAGTAATTGCTGTTCCATGAGCAGCTACCCTACACTAAATGCATGTCAGGGTAGCAATCTCTGAAAAGTCTCAGTCACTTTGAAGGGGGACTACAGTTTTCTTCTGCATGAATTTCTACCACCTCCCAGGCAGCAGGAACAGTGCCTGCATACACAGTAAGCTGGTGCAACTTCCTGAATTAATCCAACAACACAGTCACAGAAGTGAGAAGAGTTGATGCTATAACCTTAAAATGCAGGAGCTTAGGTCACCACAACTCACACCCCTGCCTTGCTAACTAGTAGCCCAGCAGCAAACAGTGAGCCTGCTGTCGCCTACAAGTAGAACATAGTCACCTGCTGAAAGGTTTCTTCACAGTAACATGGTCTGGGAGATGCTAAAATAACACTGTTTATACAAGAAAGTTACTTAAATTTAGGCGGAATCCAAACATAATAAAGAATAACTATTCCTCCATGCACAAGTAAGTCTTAAAGTAAGCTGCTCGTGAAGGAGCTCCGCTGCAGAGAAAGAAGCTATATCCAATTATTATTGACACTTCCCCTTTGTAATGCTTTCCTTTTCAAAGACTACCTCTAAATCCACACTACTTTGAACCCTCTTTAACTTCAGTGCCATTGTACAATGACAACGCCTTCATATTGAGAGCACCAAGAGCTGAGCAGGAAGAAAGAAGAGAAAAATACTATGTAAGAGGCAAGTAACATGTAGGTAGTACTAAGTCGCTGTGACAGAGATGGTGATCAATGTGGTATCAAGAACTTGGGAAAAAAAAATCCACAAAGATGATATCTACTTTTATACATATCTACCATTTCCTTTTGATGTTACAGAACATGAAAGATCTTTTAGAACAACTATATCTGCATTATCAAAAATGCTACTCCAGGAGCTCCACTCATGTCTGTTAGCATTCCACTAAAGATTTACACCAGGAGGAAGGAAAAACAAAAAAACGCCAAACCACAACTTATTTTGTTCACACATTCAGCTGCAATCAACATAAAAATATTTATGTTAAAAGACTGGGAAGGTCACTAAAAAAATTAAAAAGGCCTTAAGGATACAAAATAACATGGCATATCCTTGCAGAACACAATGTAACAAGACTCTAAAAACTAGATGGTACCAGCCAATTCAACCCTCATCTGCCTCATTATCACTTAAGCATCATAAAACGCATACTGAAACTCTGCCCTTTTCATTTCATGCAGAAGGTTCACATGGCGATTTCACAAGATGAAGTATTCAACATCAACACTGGCTTCAGGAATTAGCCCTCCATTCCCAAGAAGCTTGCTTCCAGCCCAACAACACACAACCTCTCACACAGGCCAGCCAGTCTGGCTGAAAAAATCTTGCAAAACATGTTCTCCTCCAAAACTATACCAGCTCCCCTATCCAGTTCACACCATGACTGCATGAATCATTTTTTCCAGTGAAATGAAAGGACAATGAGTTCCAGGACCAACACCACATTAAACCATATAACATCATCAAATGCTGCTTCACAAGATAGACTTATTTCGTCACTGTTACGCTCAATTCATCAAACATTTATTGCTTAAAACAACAACGGGAGGGGGTCAGAAGAACTGTGCTGGTAAGCCACTAGCTATTATCTATCCACAATACAAGGTTTAAAAACCTCCAAGTAAACATCAACAAATACTACGTACAAATATTTCATCAGTTCATCTTGCGCACATGACACAGCCCCACATGCTTCTATGAGTTACAGACTGGACACAGCAAATGCCATTGACAGCAGCCCTCACTGCAGGAATACCCACTCACACAGACAGGCAGAAGGTCCAAAACAGGAATCACCTGTACTACTTTACTCCAATTTGCTGGACAGACCATGTAAGGGCTTGAAGGGCTGTGGTCCCCAGAACACAACTTTCAGCTACAGAGGCGAGAGTAAAGGAGCATCCAGCCTCCCTAAGGCCTGTTAAAGCACTACCTTTCTTTCCAGTTCTGCAGTAATGAAATAACCCTTCTCACTACAAACAAAAACACCCCTTCACAACCACATCCTCCAGCAGAAGCAAATAGGTAAGATGATGCTCCTTCCAAGTTCAGCCAATTCAAGTGTCTGTGTGGCTGTGCCATCAGCAGTACTGACCAACAACCAAGGTTAAAAAATAATCACTTTTCTGGAGTCATTTCTAACTTTGCACAATTTCCCAATCAGGTTCACTGTAAAGCAACCCAAACACTTACATGAAGAGGTACTGCAGAGGCAGTATCTTCTTCACTTAACAGCTGTGTCAAAATAAGCATTTATAAAACTAATCCATCACTTTCTACAGTCCCAGGAATGGAGAAATATCTGCCTTCTTGGCCTTTTTTGCCTGAATTCCCATCAGACAACCTAGGCTGGAACAGAAAGTTAAGGATCCTTTATGGACTGGTTTTGTGACATATTTCATTAAGAGCTGTAACGCAGGTAATCTTTTTTCTCGCCTCACCCTCCCCCCCACAAAAAAAAAAAAAACCACAAAACAAAAATCACCAAGCTTTAGCTTGTGAGAACATACGTATCAAAGCTTCAAACAAAAAGCTGAATACAAAATTAATGGATCATCACAGAACTTCAGTTACATCCCTTTTTTACAGCCAACATGATTCCATTCTGACACAGCCTAGAAGTAGCTTGGAGCAGCACCTGTACACAACCACATACTGGTGAGTTTACCACCACTCAACCCAGGTCAGATTTGTCCCTCTGGCAATATCAATGTTTAAAAACATATTAAGGAAAGGCCTTTTAAAAGAGACTCCCAAAGGACCAGTATGTGCCTGCTCCTTGTAAGGACTGGAATACAAAGGTTTACTGCATTAAGATTTGTATCTGCTTACTCATATTAATTTCGTCAAAGTTACACAGCATTTGAGGACATTTTTATTTGCTCGTTTTGATGAGCAGTAGGGAAAAAGAAAAAGCAAGGCATTAACCTAACAAGATCAATGACTTTGTAGAAAGTTTAGAAAGCAAAACATCAGTTCTGAGCACCAAGAATGTTTGTATGGCTTTGATGGACACACATTATCATATTTCTTTAGTGAATGTCTTAATAGTTTTACTCTGAATTAGCACCTTAAGTAAAGCCCACAGCTAAGCAGTAAAAACCACATGAGAACAGCATGGTGTTAACCTATCATAAAAGAACAATCTGATTTTAAATACCAATTCTAATAAGCAACAAGGCAAGATCAAGCTTTTCAAGCACACATAAATAAGGATTTTAACATTACTTTGGAAGCATTAAACAGTGCTTTCATGCCTGTAACCACCACCTCTCACAGGATATAGGAATCTCCATAAGACAGAAAAAGCAAGCGGAGTAGCAAAGTAATTCAGGCAAAACAATTGTTTCACAAAGGACAAATGAAATAATGACAAACTGAATTTTACATTAAATCACCGACATTTTTTAAAAATTTTCGACCTAAAAGTCCAGATGCAAGATAATAATAGCTGTTTTCGGTCAGTGTGTCAAACTCGGCAATGCTACAGACACTGAAAAAACAAAGTCCTAGAGTAGATGCTGTCAAATGGAATAGGAAACGGGTATTCCTGGGGAAAAGGAAACTGAAAGGAAAAAAAGAGAAATGAAATCAAAGCACAGGCCCGGCTACCCCCTCCCCCGGCTCTGAGCAAATCCTGGTAACAACGCCCCCTCACAGGGGGACGGTGAAAGAGCGCGG
>NW_009700667.1:967-7864 GCF_000703405.1 Apaloderma vittatum | reverse complement strand
GGCTGTTGTGGAACGAGACTCGTCTCCCGTTCGAGCAGGGCTTGGGGCATGTGCCTATTTCAAGCGTGAGTTCCTGCCCTCTGATTAAATCTTTCCATGCTTTTGACTTAGATACTAAAGTCTTTTTTTTTTTTTTTCTTTTTTCGGTTTTGCTATTGAAAGAAACGAATCTTTCTAATTAAAGACCAAAGTGGGATAAATAATTTTATTAAGTCTACTTTATAGTTTTGTGCTTGGAATATCCTTAAACTGACGGGGCTCAGCTTCACGTTATTTTCTTTAGTCAAGGCGCTTTTTTATTTTTTTTTCACCTGCTTCTGCTCAGACTTTTCAGCCCTATCTTGGCTACAAGTCATTTGAGAATAGAGATTAATTGCTAGCTTAATAAAAGCAAAAAAAAATCGGTCTCAAAATATAAACCATAGGCTACCAAAGACTGGGGTTCCTTCCTTGCTTCTGCAGAGACTTTTTGGTGTTTGCTTCAGCCAATTTAAGACAAATCCGGTCTTATCTCAGGCTTTATTTTAAAGTTACGTGTCTAGTGGAAGGGAAGGTGCCTTGGCAGGCCCTCTCACGGTTGCCTATTGCAAGATGGGTCAGATCAGCCTCTGTTGAGGGAGTCAAGGACGAGCAAAGTTTGACTTCCAGGTAAGGAAAACCCACACTTGTAGGACCAACCAGCGGCTGTTGGATACCCGACGTCGGGACTGGGGTGCGGTGGCTCTGACATTGATGCTCGTTGCTTTATTCTAAAAATCTCTGTTCCTATTTTTAAAAGACCAGCGCGTCCAACTGGTTCGTTACCTCTCAATATCGCTGTCCCAAGGGACGCGAAATTGATTTAATTTTGGGAGGTGTTGCCTTTTAGCGCATACAGATGTGGGCACGCTCTGGTTGTTTGGGGTTCTTTGTTGTTGTTGTTTCAAGCCTTCGAAGTTCACGTTGTCAAAACGGTTCTGGTACCAATGAGGGCTGGAAACGCTCATCTCTTTAAACAGAATCTGGCTTCTCAGGTGACCACGGGATCTTGGCCTTAAGGGTGAAAGCGCACACAGAAGCAAGCGAGGGCTTGACAACTGGAATTTCTTTGTCCCCGCTTGTTTTCTGCAAAACGGGAACGATCCCGGCTGGAGAGGAATGCCAGAGCCTGGTCCCTCAGACTTCACGTGAGACTCCCCACAAGCTCCCGAATGCCCTGCTTTGCGTTTCCCTGCTGGGCCATTTGCATCTCATGAATTCCTCTCACAGCACCGTGTCCCTGGCCTGGGGCCCTGCGCCGTCGCTGCGGGAAGGTCCAAGCGAGCGCGGGATCCCAGCGCTCTGCTGCGGCCTCTGGAGAGGGTGGGAGAGGTAGAGGCAACGTGCTGGGTGCCCTGGCCGTGGCCCAGCGCAGCGAATTCTCCTTCAGCATCAGGTCTGCCCTGCTCAAAGAGCATTTTGTAGGTTTGGCTTACAGATTCCTAGGTTTGGCTTCCGAATTCCTAGATTTGGCTTCCGAATTCCTTGGTTTGGCCTCCGAATTTTTAGGTTTGGCCTCCGAATTTTTAGGTTTGGCCTCCGAATTTTTAGATTTGGCTTCTGAATTCCTAGGTTTGGCTTCCGAATTCCTAAGTTTGGCTTCCGAATTCCTAGGTTTGGCATATAAACCCAGGGCAGTTTTCATCAAGGGACTCGACACCGTGTCCCCCGTTGAGTTCCTGGCAGCGGGCGTGGGAGGGAGGAACGGGGTCGCCCATCTCAAGGCTTAAGGCTGAGGGTGGTCTAGAGAGAGTCGCTGTTAAAACATGCGTTATGGACCTGAAGGTGCATTACAAATATGTTTTTTCTGTATTTCTGCGTGTGTAAATCTGAAACGATAATTTAAGGCCGTAATTGGTGAAGACATGAGCAGCCAGCGCGTTCGATGTCGTGTGTCCTGCCTGTCTGCTGCGGGAGATTCTCCAGCTGAGAGCATTCGTTGCAGCTAAGAGTCACCTCTGTGCTCGTTACCTTCTCTGCGACAGCTTCGTCAGGGCTGCCACAAGTGCGAAGCCTCGCTCGGTGGTTAATAACCGTCGCTTTTCCCAGCTCCATCGCGGCAAAATAGACGGCGCCAGTCATTGTCTTTAAATAGTCTCACGCTTGTAACACCTCGGAGCACTGACAGCTGTTACGCTTAATCACAACATGTTTTCGCTTTTAATACAAGCCTGTAAACAGAGCTCTTTTAACGTATCCCAGCATATTTTCCTCGGTCGGTTTTAGTACTCCAGAGCTAAAAGCGGAGTCACGGCGCGGCGAGGGCACCGCTGATTCAACAGGTGGATCTTCCCGCTCGCCTTCTCAGCCAAACTTTCTGCTGGAGGCTGCCGAGTTATATTTAAACTGAGTTGTGGGGTTTTGTTCTTTTTTTTTTCTCCTCTCTCTCCCTCCCTGCGAACGAATGCCAGCACGGTTCAAACGCCTGGCCGGGGGCCAGCTGCCCGGCGTGCCAGGACTCGCTGTGGGCGCTGCGGCCGGGAGTGCCGAACCTCCCCCCTTGGCCATGTCGGCACCTCCGTCAGCCGGGATTAGGTTTCCGATATTTGAAACATCTGCAAGGTTTCTTTCTGTAATCCGCGCTTTGAGACTCGGTGTTTTCTGTTATTTGGCCTGGCGGGTCTCGATTCCTGCGTTCAAACAGTCGCACGGCCGCCTGATTGTCGAAGAGTGTGCTGGCTTCCCCGCGTCCGGCCGTTCCTGTCGGAGTGTGGGAACTAATTAGGCCATAAACACGTAAACAAACATTTCTTCATACGCTGAACAAAGTTCTTCGGGGCAATACATACAGACAACGTGGGAAGCACAGAGGAAATTATTTCGGGGCACATCCCTACACAAACTGTTTATTTAGGGGGGAAAGTTAAAAAACCACACCTTCAGCTTTGGGTGGTGTTTTTTTAGGAAAGCCGGCGGTGTCTGCATTTCACGCAGCTAAAACAGAAGGACTAGAGAAGTTTAGATTTCCTCCAGCTGACGTATTAAAGCGCTCTGTAGTTTTGTGCAGGCGTGTGATTTCATGTCAATGAATGCGAAAATCTTCCGATGATGTTCCTGATCACTTACAATGCGGAGGGGTTAGCCAGTATCTACTCAGCACTGAATTTACAGGGAGTATCTGAAACTGCAGCAGAAGCATCTTCCAAAACACTACTTCATAAACTGTGTTGTTGATCTGGGATTACACAGGAGTTAAGAGCTGTAGAAATGCCAAATGAAGGCATTTGAGAAGTAACTGAAAGGCAATTGATAAGCCTTTTTTTGTAAATTAGATTTCTCTTAAGAAATCAAGAATACTGCACCCAGTTCTGGTGTCCCCTCCCTAAGAGGGACATGGATCTGTCGGAACGAGTCCAGAGGAGGCCACAAAGCTGACCCAGGGGCTGGAGCAGCTCTGCTCCGAGGACAGGCTGAGGGAGCTGGGGGTGTTCAGCTGCAGAAGAGAAGACTCCGGGGGCACCTTATCCCTGCTGCAGCGCCTGAAGGGACCTACAGGGAGGCTGGGGAGGGACTTTTAATGAGTGTCCAGCGACAGGACAACGGAAATGGGTTTAAGTTGAAGGAGAATAGATTTAGATTGGATCTTAGGAAGAAATTCTTCAGTGCGAGGGTGGCCAGACTGGAATAAATTGTCCAGTGTGTGGCTGCCCCCTCCCTGGAGATGCTCAAGGCCAGGTTGGACGGAGCCTTGAGCAACCTGGGCTGGTTAAGGGCGTCCCTGCCCATGGCCGGGGTTGGATCAGGTGATCTCTGAGGTCCCTCCCATCCCAGGCCGTTCTAGGATTCTACGATTTTTCTGAGCTCGGTAAAAGCCAAAGAAGTCTCAGCATGGTACAGATACGTCAGCAATGAAGCTTTGAAAGATATTAACAGCCAAACGTTGCAGTTGCTTTGGAAGGAGCAGGCGTCACAGAGTGCTGTGCCAATGATGACTTTGAATAAAGCAAATGCACTGAAAAAATAGATCGGTTTCTTTGTTTTCTTGTCACCAATCAATACGCTGCTGAAGGAAACCCTCAGTGTCCCTAGCAAGAAGCTGACAGAAGAAATAATCACATTGACTGCAGCGACGTTCCTTGCCGCTGCATCATTTAGTTCATTGATGCATATTGTGACCGTCCAGCCTCCACAAATGATTTTTTCCTCTTTGAGACGGTTCTTCTCTGGCTTTATCTGCGGGAACGTCTGAAGGTGTACGAGGACAAACGACAGCGGGTACCTGCTTGTAAGCTGGGGTGAGGACCGGCAGTTTGAGACACGTCTCTGCCTTCTGTGGCCGAGTGACTTCGTGCTCGCACTTCTACAGGGCGTCTCTAGTTTTCACCAAGTCTCTAGGCCTTGCAAAGAAAATGCAGAACGTGACCAGAAACAAAGCGAAAGTGGGAGGCGAGAAGGTTTCTGTGGACGCCACCCTGCCCAAGACATCCTGCTGCCTCCGTTCTTAAGCACCAGGTGGTTCTTGCTATCATACATGGACAGAGGTGGTTTGCAGGTGAAATTATATTTTCCCTACCCCTTCTAGAGAAGAGGCTCGTGGCTGGGTTTGCGTCTCTCCCACGTGGCCTCGGAGCACGCGTTTTGCTTCTCCCAGCAGGATCTGCTCCCGTGCTCGTACCCACCAGCAGACGCGTGCAGCAAACCCTTCTCAGGCACGTTGTGGGTGAGCGAATCTTTGTAAGGGCTACGCAGCTTGGGGGAGTCTGGCTGTGACGAAGGGCAGTTCTGTCTCCGTAGCTGAGTTTTGTAAGTGCCCAACTCACTTGGAAGCGCCAGGATGAAATCGATCCTGAATCTGCATGGTGATGCACTGGATATTCGGGAGTTTGGGGTCTCCTGCTCTGGAGACTTTCCAACCCGCCTGGACGTGTTCCTGTGGGGCTGCCCTGGGTGACCCTGCTCTGGCAGGGGGTTCAGCTGGGTGATCTCTAGAGCTCCCTTCCAACCCCCAACACTCTGTGATTCTGTGAGTTTGGGGTGATGTGGTTCTCCGAGGCAGGCGAGGCAAAAGGCCTCCCTGGGCTGAGCCCGTCGGTAAGGATGTGCCTTCTTTTGGAGAAGTCACTGGTTAAGACTGACAAGAAACATTAGGAGGAAAGGAGAGAGAGGAAGAGCCGCGGGTGGAATGATTCTAAGCAAACAACCTCAGCATAATGAGCCATTTCCTTAGCTGCCACCTGGTTAGTCATCCTGAGACTATTTTTTAGTATCAGCTTAAGATTCCGTTGCCACCATGACACTCCCGGAACTATTCTGGATAATTTGTGCCTGGACACACGGTTAACAACCATTCCCCTTGCTTGGGGAGTTATGTTAGTTCTCCCATCTCTGGCAGAGGGTGTCTGGGATCAGCTGCCTTTAGGAAAAGGAACCTCGTGCCCACAGGTACCTGCTCTAGCTAAGGCAACGTTTTAGAAGGAACGTGATTACGAGTGGAATTGGGAGCGTAAAGAGAATTCTGATGTGGCGTGTTTGCCCGCAGCCAGCCAGCTCTGGGCAGAGGGGTCACCTCTCCATGGTGGGGCCCAGCCTGAGGGACTGCCCGACCGCGACGGGACCGTCGTGAGATCATGGACTGGCTGCTTGCCCGGATCCTGTTCCCCTGGTCTGTCCTGAGGAGCAAATACACGTCGGTTTGCAAGCCTACAGGGGAGATGAGCTGTCGTGTTGCTGAGCAGGTAGACAGTTTACAAGGAGTTTTTTTCCTAAACCAGTTCTACAGTGACCAGGGCACTGAGCACTGAATTTTTATTATCACCTAGAGGCATCCAGCAGCCCCACACCACATGCAGGGATGCCCTGAAGGCAACACTGCTTGAAGTTACTCTTCACTTGATTTGGAAAGGTCGTTTATGGTGGTTATTCTGCATATGTCTTCTGAGGTGGCACATTTTGGAAAACAGTGGTCAAAAGCAGAAACAGTTCAGATGATCTGAGTGTGTTACATCTGCCGAGAGCTTTTGCACGAAGGGTTTCCCGTGTGCTGATGCTCGCAGGGCTGGATGCTGACCTGGCAGAGCTCAAACCAGCTCCTGAGAAAAAAGGCCTTTTCTTTTCCCCTGACATGCAGGCAGTGGTCTTGTATTTTCTCTTCCCCGGGCTGTGTTCCCGTTTGCACAGTAAAGGGAATTTGTGCGTAGCCTCCGGCGAGATGAAGCTTGCAGAAAGCTGGGGGGAAGCAAGTTCTGAGATAAGCCCGAGCTCTGGGGGTGTGGTGGGTGCCGTCTGTCAGCGAGCTGGGCGAGGATGTCTTTCCCTCTCCTTTCTCCTCTCTCAAGCTGTCTTGGATGGTGCAGTCAAAAAATCAACTTGAAATCCACCTCTGGGCTGTGAAATGTGGGGGTGGATATAAATACATGCACATGGACTAGTTCTGTCTAATTTCTTGCTTTTAAACAAAATAATTTAGGTGCTATTTAAACGCTTACCCGAAGATGAAATGCAGATCTTTTCAAATATTCATGATCTTAAATCACCACTCATGGGAGGAAATTTTTACTTTGATAGGTCTAGATAATAAGAGAAATAATGGCTTCTGGTCACCAAGCTAATCTTCAGAGCTCCCTTCTTCCTAGCAAATATTTATTCTTCCTAATACGATAAATGTGCACTGTTGTTCAGACGACTCGCACCTCCTGGGAAAATGAAACATCCTCCACCCAGGTCCTAAAACCCTTGAAGAAACTGGGGCTTGCCTGCAGGCTACCCATCTTCCACCATTGTTTGAACTCGGAATGCAGATTTTTCTGTATTAATTACCCTCCTCCAAGCCATAAACACAAAATTCACCTGCTGAGCTGACAGCCTGCAGCCGGGTGCTGCGAAAGCAAAGGTTGTTTCTGGCTTAGCCCAAAGGTCCCTCGGTGTCAATGTTTTCCTTTC
>NW_009700667.1:0-932 GCF_000703405.1 Apaloderma vittatum | reverse complement strand
TTGCGTCCGCCATCAGGGAATATTCACCAGGGAGAAGCCACTGGCAGCCCTTAGATGGTCAGAACCGCCACTTGCTGTGCTAATAAATGGATTTATTTGCATTTCAGAGTATTGTCTTGTGTGCTGCAACCATTAGAGATAATTGTGGAAGGTTGTAAGCTGGAGAATTCGTGTTTCAAATCATACTGGAACAGCAAAAGTGCTTTTTGATTCTTACCGCTGCTGTTTTCCACATTTTCATTTTTCCCCAATCTAGGTGCTGCTCAGAACAAAAATCCTAAAAAGCAAAATTGAAGCAAAACAACCAACCAACACCTCTCCCCCTCAAAAAAAAACCCCCAGCAAACCCTGACCAAAAACCCTTCAGCAACCAAAGAAACTACCGAAAAAAGTCCACAACTTGTTTTTTAGGTAAAAATGGCAGTCAGCATCTCTGAAACGTTTAGTAAAGTGTTCCCGGAGGTTTACCTGGTTACTGAAATTGTGAGTCAGGTCATTATTTAATCTTTCCTGAGGTGGAAATAGCTTCCTTTGGACTTTTTATCCAGCATCAGTTAAAAAACCGTGAATGTCTGTGCTGATACAGCGCCGGGCAGCCCCGAGGTGCCCCGGTAACTCTGCCCTGGGCGTGCTGCGGGAGCGGCAGAGCGGCCGCGGGCTCACGACGAAGCCAAGGGTTAATGGGTTTGTTCTCTCCATCAGGGCAGCCTCTGCAGTCCCCAGCAAAGACATTCCAGCGCGATGCCTCAGCCGCTGCCGCGTCATCTCGGTGCTGTTGGGCAGGGCTTGGCCACAGCCCGTCCTCACCAGGGAGACTCTTTAGATTCTTTAAGACGTGTAACTCTTGTAGAGACCAACTGCCCCGAGAGCAAACCCCCTCTGGTGCCTTCCTGGAGGAAGTGGGGTGGCTGGTAGGTCCAGAGAGGTTCTCC
>NW_009700666.1:0-2817 GCF_000703405.1 Apaloderma vittatum | reverse complement strand
ATGATCTTAGTGCTTTCATTACGATATGTTACTGATCTAGACAATATGCTTTCGCAGTAGTCAAGTCCTTTGTTAGCCTAATGAAAACTGTACTCTTCCCATAGCACTGGAACAAAACGTGAGTTTATATCAAAGTAGGCTGGGAGGGGAGCAACTGCACTGTCTTTAGTATTAAGTGCAAAACTCGAGCATCAGGTGAGCTGGAAATGAGGTGTCTAGTGTAGAATGTTCAGAATGACTTACAGTTCTGAAGGGCCTGGGTTTGAGTCTGCAGGCTGAAAAAGCAGCTGTGCTGTGGACAGTTCAGCAAAGCCCATAAATTGGATTAACTCTTTGCTGCTTCCTTAGTGAAGGTACAGAACATCAGTGAGGTCTGATGGTTTCTGGTTTTCCCCTGTAGATAGTTGTTGACATCTGTGCCTGACTTCACCTTTATACTTCCCAGTCTTAACACTTGCTCTCATAAAATCTGGCTGTTGTCTGCCTGAAATAGGCTTCCAAGGTTTGTCATTTCTTATAAGCTTGCAGTTTAAGGCAAAATTGCCCTTTTGAATAGAAAGTACTAGATAACCTGAAAAAAACCACTACTGTGAATCTATTGAATTATTGGCTTAAAAATAAGTGGTCTGTGCAATTGTCTCCTCTTAACCTAGAAATTACCATTTATTTAAAAGAAGTAAAATGTTTCCAATAGAGAGACATCACTAGATGGGAGTAATGTCAGACACAGAATTCAAGCAAATGCTGTCATGTTTAACTCTATCAGTAGAGCTGCCTTCATAGGAAGACCTGTTGCTCTAGGATGGGATGCCACAGACTTAATCATGCTAGTGGTGATGAAAGAAACTATAGGAAACAAAACTAAGTCATCTGAATGCCAAAAAAAACCCCTAGACCAAAACAACCCTCAAATACTTTCGAGAGTTTTAAGTGAAAATAGGAATTTTATGTACCTTGAAAATCCTCCCCTCTCTCCTTTCTAGTGGCTAGACCTTCCAAGGAGAAGGATATCTTTGATTTCAAGCTTTTTGCCAAGCTAGATGCCTTCTGCTTAAATATTTGTGATGAAAAAAAGAACATTGCAGAGATCAAGATACAAGGTAATAAATTCTTTGTTACAGTAACTGATCTGTTAGTGTCGTTTCAAAGCGACTGCTAGTAATTGCACTAAAGGATATTTAGGATTTAAATTTTCAGCATCTGACATTTTTGAAAATTAGCTGTACAATCGTAGTTTGTGGTATTGCTTTCCAAGTCAGTCTTCTAGTCTGTCATGTTTTGGCCTCCAGCTAGAAAAGCATGATATAGAATCATAGAGTGGTTTGAGTTGGAAGGGATATTACCGGTCATCTCTTCCAACCCCTGGGCCGTGGGCAGCAAACTAACAGAGTAGCTTTGTTGAATTTAGTACACTATTAACAACATAATGGTTTATTTCAGTGTATAACTTCTGTAACTTTTCTCAGCTGCCTTTCTGGTGTTTCGTGTCCTGACCCTGAACATGAATGTTACTTCTGTTATGCGATACTACTGTTTCTCTCTTTGTATTTTACAGGTCTTGACTCATCTCTTCTTCTTCAGCCCTGTCACACTGCGTTCTTTGCCCGACTGAGGGACATAATTGTCACAGATGTTCATTCAAGGACCCTTCATAAAAAAGTACTCAGCTACAAGATTTTAAGTTTTACTTGATTCTTGGTTAGTTTTGTGTGATGAAAGTGAAATGTAATACATCTTTCCGTCTTTTAAAAATGTTTGATTTGTCACGAGTACCTCTTTAAAATAAGATGCACAGTAAAGCCTAGTTTTCATATTAGAAGAATGGATGTCAAAAAAGGCCTAATATTTAACTTGCACATTTGATAGGCTGATGCTATATTTAGTTCTTTGTGTCAAGTACCTTTTTAGAAGCTGCTGATGGCTGGTAGGTGCTGTTTCTCTTTTTCTAGGCTGTGTCTATAGTAGGAGATGAAGTTTTCAGTTTCAATCTGACATTAGATCCATATGCTACTGAGGGAGAAGCCTACACTGACATGTCAAAAGTGGATGGTACAGTGTCTTTGAAAGTAGGCTGTATTCAAATAGTATATCTTCACAAATTTCTCATGTCTCTTCTGGTAAGTCTTAGTTTCCTTTATTTTATGTTGCATTCTCAAATTATCTTCCTTGTTTATGTCTTCAGTACAAGTGGTATCTTAAATTTGTGAATGAGAAAGGATAGGCTTAGTTTTTTCATAGGTACTATTAAAAAGCTTTGATAAGTAAGCTTTAACTGGTTTGAGTTTCAGAAAACTAACACGATGCAACTGGGTCACTTTCTACCCTTTGCTTTGGAAATAGAGAAGTTGGGTGCTCTTAAGGTGTGTTGGGTTTTTGTTCGCTGCCCTCTCCACCCTGGCAAAAGCCTAAGTTCATTGCAAATAAATCTGAGCTAACACACGAGGCAAAACTTTCTGCAAGGTTAGATGCTAGGAGGACTCCAAGTTCATCACTGTGAATGCTTACACCTTCATAAAGTATCCTAATGTTGCCTTTTTCCGTGAAGCACTACTGGGCTTTCTGTCATTCAGTTCTGGCTTCAGTAGGAATTAGCATTCGCTGGGGGCAAAAAGTGGCTCTAAAAAGTGAAAGCTAATGAGGCAAAGAAATGTTAGAGCTAGTGAAGGAGGAAAAAGTCGAGATGTGTTTCAATGATGTTTCAATGAGAGGGTTTTACGGGTTAGAATGTTTTTAACCCTCTATTAGAAGTCACGACAGAAGACACTTGGTTGTCTTTCCTCAGGCAAAATTTAGCACAGTTGTTGGTTGACGTTGGTT
>NW_009700665.1:0-4644 GCF_000703405.1 Apaloderma vittatum | reverse complement strand
CAGCTCGTATCTGTTCTCCTTTAATTATGTATGAAGCACCTGGAGGCAGAATAAAGAGCTTCCACGGGGATGGCTTTTTTTTTTTTCTTTTTTCCCTGGCTCTCGAGTAGCGTTCGAGCCATGCGGTGTCACAGCTGAGCAGCCGGCGTGCGGGAGCACAGATTGCGGGGCTGTGCCTGGGTGTGTGCGGCACCCGGTGTGGGAAATTAGCAGGTCGGGTGTGATCTTAAACGCCTCTGCCTTTGTTATCATCTGGTGAGGAAAATGGCTTTGTGATCGCGTTTAGCTGTATTTTTTTTATTTTTCCCCGGTGTAATTTTTAAGGATGGATTATGTGGTTTCGAATTGGAAGATATCTCCTTCCAAGGACACAGGTTAGTTGCTGAAGAGGCGATGAATAAAATCTCCTGGGCAAACTTACCGTAGCATATGCTCACACGTGAGCCTCTTGGAAGGCATCGGGAAAGGATGGCTTCGTTTCTGTATAATGTGTGAAGGCACCGGGCAGAGCTCTAGCTCAAGGCAAGAAGCAAAGAACATGTGCTTGGCCCCTAGAGCTTGGTATATCCAGTGGAAGGAGGAACAAGTAAACAAAACGCTCAAGTTTTGCATTATAAAGCTTTAACACCCCGAGTTGAAGAGGTAGTTAAATGCAAAAAGAGCCTTGAGGATCCTTGAAAGTTCCAGCTTGAAATATTAACTCATTTAAGTCCAACAAAACATCGAAGTGTGGCGTTAGTCTTCTGAAGACCTCCACCGAATGTGAGGAGAAAGCTTCCAATCTTAGGTTATGTAGATACATAAATGCTTTACTAAATCAGGGCCCAAGTTGTGTAAGTGTTCCGGTATGGAAATGGTGTTTTCTCTTTAGAATTGTGTGTCAGTTTAAAGAATTGAAAATACGCAATCTTGGATTTAAATTAAATAAACACATCAGGGGGTGTTTCTTTACAGGCTGTGTGTGTTCTATGTGGTAGACACGTTTTAACATCACTAATAGGAGAGAAGTTTTAATGATTGTGTAGCATTTTCACTACAGGTTGGTATTTAGCAATACTACTGAGAGTGATAACGTCTTCCAGATGGAGGAAATTTCTTGAGATACTGCCTGGGATAATGTTAATCAGCTGAGAGATTTCTGGTAGATGAAAGAAAGTGTTAATGTTATGTAAGGAATTGATGAGGCCTCGTCTGAAATACTGGGTAAGCTCCTGTGCCTGGGCGTGGAACGTTCAAACTGGAGCAGGTGCAAAGGATGATTGGGATGGGCTAGTAAGGGCAGAGGATTGACTACTGCATGAAGAAAAACTTTATTTCTAGGTTAGCATTTGCCTTTAGAACAAAGGATGCCTCTGCGTAGATCCAGTCTGGAAACTGGAAAATAATTCCAATTGCTATGAGTGTCTGGAATGGTCTCATGATAGAAATGGAATGGAAAATGCCGTCATCTTAAACTTAGTTGCTAAACTGATGAATTTAAATTAGGTAAAAGCTTGTGTGTGATAGCAGGTATCTGAAGTGGAGAATTTGCAGGCTGTGCGTCTCTAAGGCGTGATGCTGGGAGCCCATACAGAGCATTACGTTTATTTTCCTGCAGTGCTGTCTCAGTGGTGTGTACAAGTTTTGAATCGCAGATTTCCTTTGGCATTATACTAATGAATGGGAAAAACTTTTAACTCAGCATAGGAATTATTTAAATTAATTTTTCTGCATCTTTCAGGAATTTCTGATGTCCTAGGGTAATGTTCACCGGGTGTTGAACGCAAATTTTAGATGGAATTAAGAAAAAAAACCCCACAACTTATGTTACATTTTCAGTTTTCTTTCCAGGACTTCAGCATGCAGGAGTTCTGTTCAAGCATTGTATGTTTTGCAGGGGTATCAATTTTATAGTATTTAAATATGTTTTAGTCTAAAAAGTATGTATGTTCTTATAAATCTGTGTTTAGAAAAGTATTCCATCACCTTCCTTAAGCTGCTCTTACCAGCTGAAAAAGGTTTAAGGAAGTTGTAGAGTAAGGACGAGCTCTTGATTTTGAACACTCTTGCGCTGTTTTCCCATTTCTCTCCCAATTATTTAATTAAACAGGAGTAGTCTCACCGAATTAAACAAAAAGTTAGAACTCTGTAGATTTAGATGATCAAAGTATACTTTTAACAGCGGGTTTTATTCCCAGCTATCTTCTGGAACTCTGCAAGTTTCAAGGTTAGCATCTGAGAGCGCGGTTCCTAGGGAAGGCAGATTTCCTTGCTTTGGAGTGTTTTGGCATCCAGAGTACAACTGTGAAGTATCAAGGACTGAACAGGGACTTGCTTTGAAAACCTTTCCTGCAGCAAATTACAGTTGGCATATACTGCAAGTAAAATATGAACCTTTCTAGATAATCTTCAGTGCCTTCATGTCATCTATATTTGGCTTCAGAAACAAGTGAACTCATTTATATAAAAAGAACCAAATGTAGCTGGAATATTTTTATTCCCATTTTGCTTTGCTCACATTCAGAGCTTTGTGAATTTGAAGTAACAATAATGAGAAATAGTTGTAACCACCCTTGTGCTTTATATGCATTATCTGTTGGGGGTTTTTTGAGTTTGGTTTTTTTTTTTTTTTAGTGCAAGGAAGAAGTAAATGGTCTTACTACAGAAGTGGAGCGAGAAAGAGTTTTTGCTGTGGGGAGCCTGAAGGCAGCAGAGTATAATGGCTGGGAGACAAAACTAGAGAAAGGGCAAGAGAGCACAGGACTTGACCCATTTTTGAAGAAGCCTGAAGATGAACCATGCATTAGCTAAATGATTTGTCAAGTGTTTACTTGTTGTTTTTCCCCTTGTGAATAATCCGGGGCCAATTATTTGCAAATAATGTTAATTGCAACCACTTTTAGGTCAGGAGAAGGGACGGCAGTGCTTGAAGAACTAGATTTCTCCATGTAATGCTTTCCAGGCCTTCCTGTGTGGGGTTCTAAACAGAGCTGGCTGATGTTTTCCTTCTGGCATGTTCCTTCTGACGTTGCCACGTACAAGCATTTTGCTAAACGGGCAGGAAGGCTGTGCAATTTATGTAGTGCATACTGAAATATTCTGTGACTTTTTACCAAAACATTTCCCAGTCAGTTCTTGTCAGGCCTCTCCGTTGGCTTTGTGTGCGTGAAACACAAACTTTTGGGACTGTGCGGTGGGTTTTTTTGGTTGTTTTGTTTTTTCCTGCGATCTTTATGTCAAGAAACTGGCAGATAACACAGCTCTGTATTATGCTGGTAAGAGTGGACTGTGCCCATGAAGTCAGCTTGAGGTACAGTCTGTGGAGTCAGACTTTGATTTCAGTTACAGCAGAGACATGAGACCTTTCATGGAAGTTCTTCCAAAGACTTTTTGCTTCTGTTTGTGCACAGATATTTTTTTTTTTCTTTAAAAGCCAGTTGAGTTGTCCTTGCCTGTCATATACTACCCGTCTAAGAACTGCAAGGATTAGGTTTTGCAATTGAATTAATTGGTGGAAGCGTATCAAGATGGCCACCTGTCTTGTTTCAAGAAGCTGTATTTATGCTAGTGACGTTTTTGGCTTAAAAACCCCGTGAATTTACAATGAAAAAGGAGACTTGGTTTCTTTCAGCTTGTGTTCTGAAGTGTGGTGACAGAATTTAACTGTTTCAAATACACAACAGTCTGTGCAAAAGACTAAGACTTTTTAAAGTCGGAGTTTTTCAGGACAATATTTAACTGTTTCAAATACACAACAGTCTGTGCAAAAGACTAAGACTTTTTAAAGTCGGAGTTTTTCAGGACAATAATGATTCTCCAGCAACTCTTAGGTAGCCTTTTGGTGTGTAAGCTTACATTTAGATACTTGTTACTTAATAATCTAAAGCTAATGACTATGTAAAATTATTTCAAGCTGATCAATTAGGTGATAGCCCAATGGCAGTTTTACACCTAAGTGTAAAAGTGTGCTAGAAAGATAAGAACATATTAGGTGGAGAACACATTAAAGAATACCGTACGGCCTAAAGGTGTGCCTAAAAAGGGGTAGAGAAGAGGGAGAATGACATGCTTGGCGAGGGAAAGACACTCACAAAATGAGGAACTCCTCAGACTGGTCTGGGCAAAGGTAACTGGCAGGTAATATTTTAAGGTATGCAGATTCCCAAAGACTGTGGAGAGCAAAATGGGGAACTGGGATTCATTCGCTTTCACAGAATGTGAAGTAGGGGAAACCCAGAGATAGTTGTATAGCAGCTGGTTTAAAATAAATTGAAGTGTTTTAGAATGTGGCATGTGATTAAACCATGCACTTGAAAGCCACAGAACGCTGTGGCAGTCCGAAATGTAAATGAGTCGAAGCAGGTTCAAAATGACAAGTTGATGGAGGGAAGCTTCACAATGCATCAAAAGCATCGTGCTTAGGAAGTCTCTAAACTACAAGTGCTTGAACACTGGGAAGCTGTGGTGTAAGCTTGATCACTTGTACTTTTCTGCTTCTTATGGGTCTCCCCTTGTATGTACTCCTGTAGCTGGGGTAGCAGCCTCAACTGACCTTTATCTAACGCAGTATCTATTAAGAAAAACTTAAATACACTGGTAAGAGACACAGAAGACTTTTTTTTCTGTTACTGCTAGACTCAAAATTTCTTAGAAATGAAGAGAATC